>NW_028278419.1:300000-432467 GCF_059751315.1 Micrasema longulum
CCGTTTTATGTCTTTCTTCGGATTCACTTATACAAGCAAGCAATTTTTTTCATTACGTATTGATTATACTTCATCCTTTACTAACCAAATTCAGTAAGAAAAAGCGTGAACAAATATTTACATTTACAACTTTCAATGTCCCTTTCACTGTCGCTCTAAAACCACCCCTCATCGTCTACAAGGTAGAGACAAAGGGAAGTATAAATAAAATAAATAAATAAATCATTCACCCATTTCAAACCACCTTATATCAACAGTGATAGGAAACGTTAGTTACTACTCTCTGGAGCACCAGAACGCCCCCAGGTGACTCTTCACCGGCAGCGCACCCAAAAGCAGCAGACTTACCCAAAGACTACTGGTTGCAAACCAGCTTTTGCCACCACTCATACCTACTCAAACTGTAATTATTGTCTGTCAAGAACAGCAAGAAATGTTTTAGTTTTTGTAAAACGTAAGGCTGTAGTTTGATTTTATGATTAAGGAAATCAATAAATTATTAGTCATATCGGCCATTCGACGGCATGAAAAAATAGCCAAAAACATACCGTAGAAATAAAATATTTACAACCAAAATATTCTTCGAATGTGTAGTAAAATTGTGTACGATAGATGCACAAGTGTTTAGATCCGTACATTCTGTAAAACTGAGATAAGCGCTATCGACAAAATCAAAAGAGGAGTTCTGCGTTGGTTTGGACATGTAGACCGAATGGTCAGCGAAAGGACAGCTAAAAATAATTACAATGCGAATGTTGATGGGTGCAGAAATAGAAAAAGACCGAGAAAGACATGGCATGACCAATTCCAACAAATACTAAAAGATGTACATGTCAAAAGTCGGAATAATCGGCTCGCGTGCTTGAGAAAATGTATGAATGTAGAGAAAGTCAGATCTGTATGCGAGATAGAGTCATGTGGCGTTCTATCCTCTCTTCCTACCCTTACGGGGTAATGCCATGATGGTTTGTTTGTTTGAAAATATATTTTTTTAAATAAAAATAAAACACAAAGCATTCAAACAAATTTTACTTGAATACTTTTGACTACGACTACGAGTATCTAAGCTTATTATAGTTTTATAAAACTTTAAAGTAAATTTTTATGCGAAATACTTTAGAAAATCATTACTGTTTTTGTCTTATGTATATTTACTGTTTTTTAATGGCGTGATATATAAAGAACGGCGTTTAAAAAATTGCGAAATCGCATTAATTCCTTTATTTTTATCAGAAATTCTTAAACTGCGAACTTTTGAAATTTAAAACGACAACAAACATATCAGAAAAAATAGCGGTTTGTTTGATTTGTTAATACTAATTATATTCTGGATAAAAAAAGATCATTTTGAAATCGATTTACAGCTAAATTTTTAAGTTTTCTTTATTAAAAAAATATTCATCTTGCATTTTTTCCATTTAAAGCGATAATATTTACGTTAATAAATCTCACTCTAGCCAGATTTGAATGACGCGGAATTTCATTGGCTAAATATTGCATCAATCTTCAATCGAATTCGCTCAAACAACATTACACTTGTTGACATTAGAGCGTAAGTGTGTTGAAGTGCTTAGATGGATTCTCAAGTGCCCATAACACGAATCAGTAAGATGATTTTTTTAAGTGTTCCCATTGCAAAAAATAATAACCAAAGCCACCCGCATCGCGAAACCGTTAGCATTTAAGTACCCTAGGGGCTTAGATTTACAGGGGTCTACCTGTCAAACAATGTCATTGAAAGTAATATATTGACGTATTGAAAAATTTTGTATGTCTCGACAAAGCAATATGTTGTAGTTCCAACACTGTCGGCATTAGGCTTGTGATTTAAACCATAACACAAAAGATAAAAAAAAAAAACATGAAAATATGTCCCAACCGAAATAACATTACGTTTTTGTTGCGGAATTGTTTACTACTACTACTACTACTACCATCACGCCATTTCCCCGTAAGGGTAGGCAGAAAGAATGGACCACCACACACGTCTATCCTGGCATACATTTCTAGCTTCTTCCACATTCATACATCTTATCATACATGCCCTTCGGTTCTATCTGCTTTTGACATGACCAGACTTAAGATTTTGGTTTATCTGATCATGCCACGTCTTCCTTGGTCGTCCTAGTCCTACGTTACCGTTTATTTTCACCATATATACTTGTTTTATCATTATTTTGTCATCCATTCGTTCTCCATGAGTAAACCATATCAGAGACCCTTTCTTAATCTTATCAATTATACCGGAATTAGAATTACACTCTTGCCTGATTTCATAATTCGTAACCCTGTCATACATTGATTTCCCACACATTCGTCTAAAAGATCGCATTTCAACCGCGTTCACTCGGCTTTCATCCTTCGTCTGCCAGTTCCATGTTTCACTTCCATACACAAGTGTTGGGACTAAAACTTCGTTGTGCACTGCCAGTTTAGCTTCGATTGACATATTTTATTAGCAATTTCTGTGCTTAGTGCTCCGTTCATTTTGTTGCCCACATTCACTATCATTTCAACATCTTTTTCTACTCTTCCATCTCTTGAAAACATGCTTCCTAGATACACAAATTCTTTGACTTGTTCGAGACATTCGTTGTTTACATTTATTATGCAGTCAGTAACCTAACTATCCCTTTCAAATAACATCACTTTTGACATACTTTCGTTCATCGCCAATTCGCTCTCCAGGCATACATCATACATTATAGAGACTATTTGTTGCAAATCATCCATGCTGCTTGCCAACAGAACTGCATCATCACGAGAGAGATTTTTTTTTACCGATTTATTTATTTGACACTTTATATACATATACAATATTTATACATACAAGGGCGGGCATTTTGCCTTAAGGCAATTTCTTCCTACCCACCCAAACCGTTCAGTTTGAGAAAATTATAAATATATGGACATATTGAATCATACAATTTTATACGGAAATTAAAAACAAAGATTAATTAAAGAATTAAAAATTAACATTATACAATGAAGAGAGGAGAGGGGATGGGAAGGAAAGAAGAAGGATAAAGGAACAATTTAAATATTTAAATAGTGATAGTGTAAATAAAGAAGGAGCGTCTCTAATATTAGTGGGTAGATTATTCCACAACCGATTCACGATATAATAATTTTAAAAAATAGTTTGATTTGTTTTCACTCGCTTCGTAATGTGCAGATCTTAATGGAGGATGCAAGACCACCGACATTTGAATAACAAAATAGATGCATAAATGTTATGACTTTGATCCCTTAAAAAAAAAAGATTTTGTAGGTTTTGAACTTTTTTTTTTGAATTATGTTTTCTATATTTATTATGTATGCAGACAATTGGTGGATTTCCATATTAAATTTGGTAATGCATCCAAAATAAAACAAGTTTATTGAATTATAATTCTACTTTTTTTAATAAAATATAAAAAGGGTAAATTGTGACGCGTTTCGTCTTGTTTGGACATTTTCAAACAAACTAACTTAAATATTCACAAAGTTTCCTTATATACTGAAAATAATTGCTGTTTTATGTTTTTGGATTTCTATATGAGCAAGTTAATAAGTATTAAATAAAAAAGTAATTTTATAAAAAAATAAAGTAGAATTATAATCCATTAAACTTGTTTTATTTTGGATACATCACCAAATTTAATGTTTTCTATAGTCTGAAAACGTTAATTTTTCTTTGTTTTTTTAAAACTCGGCAAACAAAAAAAGGGGTGGTACAAATTTATACTTTCAGTAAATTGCCTCGTGGTGTAATAGTCAGCGCGTTTGCCTACCATGCAAGAGGTCTTGGGTTCGATTCCCGGCATGGTTGATATGAAATATTTATTTTAAAGGGTGTTTTTATACTAGAATATTTCAGAGTCCCTGGACTGGTACCTGAAGTGTGAGACTGATCATCTTACGTTCATGTAACAAAAAGATCAAGATACGCTGCAATTGGTGTATTAATTCAGCGCCATATGCACTATTAGGTGCGGAAATGGAAATTATAATGAATTGTAATATAAACAAGTTGTTACTTTTTCAATACTATATTTACAAAAATTAATGAAACACTAACATTGTAATCAAACAATAACAATCATTCACTAAAATAAACTATCTTGACATATTAGAAAAGATTAGCTTTGTAGCTTCGCCATATGCAGTTTCTATAGTACACGTAGGGACGGTCGAATTATACCATTGAAGTTTGTTACGGATTATTTTACAATTGTAATTATACACATCCAAACGGGTGACAGTTTTATGTATAACTGATTTTCGGGAGTCTGATAAGAGATATGAATACAAGTTATTTTACAGCAGGACAAATTCGTACCGTCGAGAGTAAAGGGTTAACAACCGAATCACATATTTAGCAAATATTGCAAAAAAAAATTAGCCAATCACGATGAAAAAAATCCAGAGATAGAAAAAATTAAACTTAACAGATTTCTTTAGTTCATATTTTTGTGTAACTTGTTACCATAGCAACGTCACTAGCTGGCCGGCTGGCAGCTCTTGAAATTTTGAAGTATTTACGTAAAAATGTAATTGATTATGTACTTTTTCCATAAATTGAATTATATTTACGAATGAAAGGATATTTATATATCTTCTGTTTTACACAGTTATATTAATATTTAAGTATTTTCTCATCACTCGCGAAGACTTTTTTCTGCGTAGCGTTACATCTCATTGTGATGAAGGTCCGTTAGAGAATAAAAGCAATTATGGAAACTAACCACCCACGAATTAAAATGCCATTTTCTTCGCAATTGTAACGTGTCCATTTAGGGTCTTCAGAACGGATCCTGGGGAGTAGTGTAGGCTTGCAATAATCGTAATTAAGTTTTCCATGCCTATGATTTCAGGAACATGCAGTTAGCTGGCTACGAGCTCACCCAGATTCTCATGGGTCGCGGTGGGTTTATGAGCTACCTGCATCGCTTCAAGCTCTTCGAGATCGACAGCTGCCCATGCGACGATGAAACTTCTCAAGATGTTCCTCGCCTGTTGATGCATTCCCCCTTTTTCAGCTTTTAAAGACAGCTGGAGACACGATGCAGAAACCTGGGTAAAGATCTTTGCGACATCCCATCGGCGATAGGTTATAAAGGACTCATACGAGAGGTAGTATCATACATGATCAATATAGTGCAGGCAATCGGTAAATAAACCAAAGTAGGGAACAAAATGCCGAACACTCTTCTAGTAGAACGGAAGGTGACTGTGAACCGGCCGGCTTCTACTGAAAAGTTTTAAGTGGTTTTTTCTCCACATCAGCAAATGCTGAAAAGTTTCTGATTAGCCCACATTAGAGTATCCTTCCTGATCCCAAACAGTTTAGATAAAATAAAGTAATATAAAAGCAGAAAAATCATCTTTATGAAATTTAAACCTTGTATATTATAATAAGCAAGGTAAAAAATAATACAACTCCCATAAAAAAAATATTAAAAAATAATCGTAATTAACAAATAATATCGTAGTTTCAACTTTTAATGCGATGTTTTTTTCTTTAAATTATGCGTTAAGGTAACGAACTAGGTAACTACGAGTTACGCTATCAGGCGAGCATATAATTTTTATTATTTATAGTATTTTTTTGCACCACAAGAGGCTAGAAGGCCCATTTACAGTGGTAATTTATAGCACAGAAAATCCAGGCTTGAGAAAAATCACATTTAATTTTTGTGTTCTCATCGAGAATCGAATCTTCCGTGCGTGAGTCAAACGTCTTCACCGCTACACCGCGGAGGCCGTCAATAATCCGAAAATGTAGATATTATAACACTGTAAAATTTTGATGAGACTAGTTTAGTAGTTAGGCCACTGTTGCAATGAGTCATCGGAATGTAAGCAAATATTTGCGATCAAATCACTTGAAGCCCAGTCAACTCAGACTCCAGGAGGTTAATATTATTGTTCAAGTAGGTTGTTTAAATTATAATAAAATAAACAATTTTAATACAGAAATAATGTTTCACAACGCATTGGCCATTCGCTAACAAATGAATAGCTAACAAACGAAAGTATTTGTAAAATATTAAAAAAAAAAAATTCAGTTATTTAAAATTACGAGTCATGTTGCAATTAAACATGGAATGAAGATGTTCAGTGTTTTTAAATTATTATTATGAATTTGAAAAAATATAGTTTTATGTATCGTATTATCGGCGCTATGATTTTTTGAATTTCTGAAATGACTCTACGTGTGACGTCTCAAGTTCTCTTCCGCTGCTTCTCGGTCAGTTCTGCCGATTGTTCCGTTAACTTACCGTTAACTGGAAATGTTTCACAACTCTCTTATCATTGGTTGATTCATATAAACTAGTGACATCGTTTAAAATTGGTCGTTTTTATTAAAACGTCATTATCATTATTTTTTTATCCATTTTCAAGAAACTTTGCCGTAAAATTTAATGCTCTAATTTTTACCACGCGCAAGAAAACATTTTTTGTATAAAATTTCTCGTGGGGCTCAAGTTGGTCGTTTTTATTAAAAATGACGATATTATTATTTTTTTCATACATTTTCAAGAAACTTTGCCGTAAAATTTAATGATTTAACTTTTACCACGCGCAAGAAAACTTTTTTTGTATAAAATTTCTATAAAAGTTCATAAAATATTTGTATCTTTCGTATATTATTATTATTTCAGTCAGAAGCCGTTGTATCCGTTGCAGGCGAATCTGTAAGCCATTTAATAATCCACAGACATTAAAAATACTTTATTTTGCACATGTACGCAGTATCCTTGAATATTGTTCCACTGTCTGGTCTCCTCAATATTCCAAATATATTTCGAGAATTGAAAGAATTAAAAAAAAAAAAATTGAATCACTTAAACTATCGTCAATATTTACATTTCAATAACTATGAAGAAGCTGCAGTACATTATAAAATCGATACCTTACAATCTAGAAGAATTATCAATGACACTGCTTTCCTTTACAAAATATTTAATAATAACGTAGATTGCCCTCAACTGCTTGAACAAATTAAAATTCGTATTCCTCAACGTACAACTCGGCTGCAACAATTATTTCATGTTGGTATTTCAAGCACGAATAATGATAAGAATGCATTTTTGCTCAGAATTTTAAATAATTATAACACGTTTTTTGCTGAAATAGATATATATTTCCTCAGTTTAAAAAATTTAAAGAAAATGCTAGAACCCTAATTAAAAATAGTAATTATAATTTGATCTAACTGTACCTACATAATATTTTGTTTTTTCGTTCACTTTAATATTGTAATTATTTTCTCTTGTTTGAAAGAAGAAAGGAGGGAGGACTGATAGCTTCGTAGTACTCCGTATGGATCCGCCGGCGAAAGGATTTGTAAGTTCGATTAAACAAAAAACTTTTTTTTATTATTTCATTATTTTTGAAATATTTTTTTTTTACGTGTGGGATGATACGGAGTGGCTATTTCAATGTACGCTTTTCTTCTTCTTTTTTGACATTTTATTTATTTATGTATAGAAAACTATGATTGGCCTATAATTTTGGTTTATTTGTAAATATTTATTTGTTGTAATGCCTGTTATTTTTTTAAATTAAATAAATAAAATAAAAATAAAATAAAGATACAATAATGCAAAAGGTAAATTTTTTGTATGATTTCTTCCAGGATCTTCCCGTATTAAATCTGATCTGCTGATACGGGGCTTTTTCTTACTTTGTATTTTGTCACCGTTAAGATTTTATGATAATTCAAAACCCCGAATAGAAAACTCCTTAAGTCATTAAAATTACTTGTAATAGCAACAGTCGGCGATGGCTAACTTTTGCGTCCTAGTCTATATTTATTGTCCTTCTAATGATAATCAGAGGTTAATGTAAAATTACGTATAAAATCACAAACATCAACAGATGAAAGAATTGAAGGAATATAGATGTTCAAATATAGGCTGAATGGTGAATGTTACACACGTTGTGTAAAGTGGCCACTTAAACCAGGCATTGACAGGTCATAAGCCCTGTAGATGCCTAGACTTCTATATTACCTACTCTGAAATGTTCTTCATCTCTGTTGTAATATGTTAATATAAACAGCTCCCCAGGGAGTTGAATCCAGTCCTTGTCTACAAAAAATTGGTCAAACTCAAAATATTGTTGTATAAAATCACCGCTATCATCGGATTACAACATCAAAAGATGAGTAAGAACTGATATTATCGTAATAAATTCTACCTCTAATTTGGGGAGGTATTTACCAATTTATCGATCATCGTTTTATTTTTCAGTTCGGTAAATTTATTCCGTGTATTGAACCCCAGTTCAGCTTTCATCCTTCAATTGTTATTTGTTTATTACATACATTAACTCTAAAACTAGGGTGAAAAGGGGATAGTTACACAGTGGGCAGACGTGGACCATGGTCTATGGTCTATGGTCCGTACGTCCCTAGATCGTTTATGCGCGGTATATTATCCCGAATCTAAGACACAAAAGTGCGCCATATATCACTCGCACAACGCAAAAGAAATAAATGGAGCGCATTGAATTGCCTTTACACAAATATAAAGAGCGGATGAATCGATAATTTGAATCAGATATCACGAACTTTTGTAGATTAATGCCCCCTTTTTTCTCGACATTTTCCCCCAATATTTTGATTTTATTTAATCGCTGACAATAGATGCGCTTAGTGTTGACAAATGTACATGTTTATTGTCATTTAAACCCGATATAGATTAAGTACTGAAATGTATTATGTAAATACTCCGAGTAACTTTGTTAATCTACGTATTTATAATATTGTATAACTACTGACGGGAGAGTATAACAGAATTAAAAAATATATATTTGTGACTCATAAACTCCGTGATTATATTTCCATTAAATTATATGTGGAGTATTTTAAAACTTACAAAAGTTCATCTTAAGATAGTTAGTTGTATTTAATTTGGTGGGCAAAAAAATATTTAAAACATAAATTGCGCCTTTTCATCATTAGGTAGTAAATAGGTATAGACGCGTATAAGGATCCTTGTCACCATATAAGCTTAAGTATCCTTAGCAGGCATCCAAGTACTGACGTAGGTATTTGAAGTAAAAGCGTTTTTTGCAGGTTTTTTAGAAAATGCAATCATAAAAATGATGTTATTTAATTGAATTATCAATAGATGTATGTATATACTCTAAGTTTTCAATTTTATTCTTTTATAAAATTGAAACGTGCGTAAAATATTATTAACTTATTAAAATGACGAAAACATATCTTAACTATGCCAAAAATATAAAATATAAAAAAAAAACAAATACATACAAACCATCATGTCGTTTCGTTAAACGTTCAGTCAACGAACGGTTTAGCCATTCAGTTGAATACCGGCATTTAATAAACAGCCAAGTGGCTGATTCGGACGGTATCGGACGGTGACATATACATATATCGGTGACAAACGGTGATTTTATTTACAGGTAAGCTATAAAAAATACCATTTATTTGTACCTACATAGTAAGTACATAATAAAATGCATACATACTATAAATTGCTATTTTTTCTGTGGTTCTGTGTGGTACAACAACTTTCATCTGTGAAATTAACTCAAACGACGTAACTAGGTGATATATTGTATTGTCTAGCTATATGATCAATTAATTTAACACATAACTTTTGAAAAGTTTGTAATTCAGTCAGTATTAGGTATTCTCATTATGTTTGAAATAATTTCAACTGGCCGGTTTGTTGTAGAAATGAATATTGTCAAAATCGGCCGCGTCAAGCGCCACACGTGTTGTGAGTCATATGTCAAAAGTGTAATCTCAAAGAAAAATAGACCTTTAGAAAAAATGTTTGAAATACTGTTTTCCAAATCGAGAATCTTCAAAGAATTCGTGTTATCTGCAAGTTTACTCTATGAGAAAAGTACCGCTACTGAGTTTAATATGTTCAAAATATATAACACTTATCTGTATGAAGAAATAAGCTGGAGTAATCAGTTAGTTCTTTTGGCTCATTGCTGGCCCCGGGTGCGCTCTATTAATAATTTTATTTATATTTGGAGAAACATACAAATGGTGGCAATGATTTATAAGAAAAAATAATTCCTTGTTTGTTTTTCTGTAAATAAAGTCACCGTAAAACATTATTATGGATGGTCAAATATAAAAGTAAGCTGCGCATAATTGATTCTATACATGATTCGCCCGTAACCTATATATATGTATCAATGTGTTCAAAACTGATTTTTTTATCGTAGCTTTTCCAAGTTAAATTATTTTGTTCCCAGTTAGACGTTTTTCGAAACTTCTTCGAAAATCTTCAAAATAAACTTTCAGATTCACATTATAAAATTATTTGTACATTATTGTATAATTAATTTGATGTTTGATTGTATTTCATCTACATCTGGCTTCTAAAACGTGAATTTCTGTATAGATTTTTTTTGTGTTTTTTTAGAAAATTAGTTATAGATGCCAAAATAAACTAGGTATACATTAATATCTACCTAGCTAAATAATATCGTAATTCAAAACCATCTCTAAATCTTGCAAAAACAGATTTCAATTATACTAGTTGACACCGCAAACTTAGCAATCTCCATTGAGTTAGTGAAGCATAATTAGAAAGCTCACAATTCTTTTTTCAAAGTTTTTCGCAAATATCTCAGTAACTCCTTCAATGGAGATTTTTAAGTTTGCTTCTAATACCCTCATATAATATATTTTTATTTATTTCAATTATACTAGTTGACACCGCAAACTTAGCAATCTCCGTTGAGTTAGTGAAGCATAATTAGAAAGCTCACAATTCTTTTTTCAAAGTTTTTCGCAAATATCTCAGTAACTCCTTCAATGGAGATTTTTAAGTTTGCTTCTAATACCCTCATATAATATATTTTTATTTATTTATCTTTTTACATTGTGTATATTCTTTTTTTATACAAAATAATGTTCCCTCACTGGGGTGTCCCGTGCCGAGGGAAACATTTTACAAAATGTAAAACATGCCTAAGATTAGCTATTTAACAAAGTCAACATAATAATAAAAATAAAAAAACGTAATTAATCTAATTAACCTAATTATCATTTACATAATAAACAATAAAAAACTAAAATAATCATAAAAAACACAACCAATTTATATAGACCAATAGAACAAATTTCATAAACAGTACACACATTTGACCTATTTGGCTTGATCCACTCATCGATCCGTGCGCAACCCACCACCACTATCTATTTCTTAATAGCAATTTTATATTGTGAGAACTTACTTATTGTCCTTATGGATAATGGAAGTAGATTGTACACTTTAACCGAGTAGTAGTTTAATCCTCTTCGACCGAAAGTTGTATTTTTTAAAAAAAAAATTGCGGCATCAGGGTGGAGTATCTAGTAACTCTTGTATTTGTGGAAGGAGTTATGGAAGGTAGAGAATAATGTTTACGCGCATATAGTTACAAAGCTTTTACGTAAAGTTGTTTTATAGATTTTACACAAAGATTTTCAAATATACCGAGGGAGCTAGTTCTGATTGGGACTCTTAAGATATTTTTTATTAAAGCTTTTTGTGCAATTATTATTTGCTTGATCAGTGTGTCATTTGCACATCCCCATTCAATTATCCCATATTCCAAAACTGATTGAGTTATTGCGTAATATATTTTTACAAGATCTTTTAGGCTAATATTAATAAGCACCTATTAACGAACTGCAATTATGCAGATCAATAAAAACTTGATAAATTGTATTATTTTATTGAATAATATGAAAAAAAGTGCTATATTCTTGATATGTTACAATGTGAAAAAACAGATAAAGCAAACAAAAAAGAAATTCTTTGAATTTGGTAAGCAGATTCAAGTGTGTGACGTGACATATCATGCACGTATCAGATTAAATATTCAACTTATAATATTTTAATATTTTTCCGATTCGGCTGGAGTCCAACGATGTATGGATAAGAAAGTGATTTGTTTTTTTTTCAGATGTGTTTTCTAAAGTCGCAAAGTTGACGTTATTGCTATAATTCCTTCCAACATTTTGTTGATATATTGACGGTATTGACGCCGACTTGACGAAAGTGACTGAAAGCTTTTCTGGCACTCACTTGATTATGCGAGTAATGGCCGTATGGCATGGATCTGCAAACTGCTCAAACTATGAACATCTAAATTTGTTGCAACAGAGAGGGAAAACACTTTTGTGAAGTGAAATATACCTACCCATTTTATTATCAGTCAAACAAAGATTTTCTATAATTAGGAAGTTCAGTGGTTTTTTTATTTGATAATAGACTATTAAACTTTTCAGTTAATTTTTTTTTTATGTTTCGTATTACTCGTATCAGCGCTATGTTTTAAAGTTTTATATTTCTGATATTAATCCGCTTGTGACGTCTCAAGTTTTCTTCCGCTTCTTCTCGATAAGTTCTGCCGATTGGTCCGTTAACGGTAAGTACACCGGATATATTCCGCAACTCTCATATCATTGCTTAATTAACATGACTTAGTGAAGTAGTTCAAAGTGAAATTTTATTAAAATATTATTTTATTATTTTTTCGTTACTTTTCAAGAAATTTTGCAGTATAATTTAATGTTACGCGTGTAAGAAATCATTTTTTGTATCCAATTATCTGAAGGGCTGAAGTTCCTTACTATTAAATAATTACAAAATACTTTTAGACAGTTATTATCGCGGGTTTCACGTCATTTTTGTATCTGTAAATATATAAAAAAAATAAAAAAATAAGGCGCCATTATTTTTCATCATCGATGACTCCTGCATGCATTATAACAGAAGAAAACATGGATGTCTAGGCATTCACAGGACTTTGACCTGACATTGGCAGGTTTGAGTGGCCGTTTTACACATTGTGTAATATTCGTCATTCTGCCTATGTTTAAACGTCTAGGTTTCTTTGACTCTTCAATTTGTTAACTTTGTGAAGTAAAAGAGCTGAAACCTTTATTTATGTGGGTAAAATACATCTGGCTGAATTATTTCACCAACTAGGCAACGCACGACGCCTGAAAACAAATTTTCAATTGTATACTTCTTTAATGATCAAGATACACTGCGGTCGGTGTACCAAATCACTGCCCTATGCACAATTTTGTGCGAAAGGGGAATAATGTATGAATGAATAGTTTTATAAAGAATTCTTGTTTGTATCATTGTGGGTAAAATAATGCAGACCTTTAATTATCCTGTGAATTGTCTCTCTGACATTTCAATTTTGTACGGTTTTTTTTTTATATTTTCTAATTCAGAATGTATTTATATTTAAACATTTATTACTATCAAATCTTGTGTGGCTGTGATGTCACATTAGTTTACATACGATACAAGGTTTGATGTATATTTTTAAATCATGATGTTGTATTTTTTGTAATCTTTAAATAAACATTTTCACATCGGATTTGGAAAGTAAAATTTGTATGGGTATGCTAGATTTTCATGCAAAAAATATTTATCGTTGCTACGCGAATATTGAATGTGACGTAAATACAGCATTTAATCTCTTGAGCACGAAGATTTAAATCATAAAAAGGAAGACAGAGACGTTGTTCTGCGGCCGGTGTTTGTGCAAAAGAGATTCAGTCAATTATTGACAGTGGTTGGGGGAATGAACGCATGTACAATGACCAGCGTATTTATGATTTTTTATTTATTTCGCTATAACAGGGCTTAATTGTATGTTTATTTTTATAAATTATAGAAAATAAATTATTAAACAGTATCTACTACCCTGTGTTTTTTTTCAAATGTCTGAACTTTAGAATATTCCTTTTTTGCTTGTGGTAACACGATGTTACATCACCGCGCGTAAAGGAATTATTTATCTTAGTCTTCTAAGTGTTTAGAAGTATTGATTTTAATTCTCTTAGCATCACCTAATGAAAAAACCACAGTAAAAAAGATCCTGCCTAACCACAGGAAATTTTGTACCTAGTCAGGACCTGAAACGAATAACCTATGTACATTGTATATAACGTTGTATATGTACGTATTATTATATAACTTTTGATTCCATTTTCGACATGTATTATAAATTTTTATTAATTTTATTTTTCTATTTCTATTTTGTATATTGTTTTGATTATTTTGCATATTTTTTTTTATTACCTGTATATTGTTTTAATATGTAAATAAATATTTTTGATATTTTATTTATTTATCGAAGAGTCCCGACTTAACACGGAATTTTCTAACAAGTCGGGACATAAAAAAAACATGTAATTGTGTCTATGTAAAATTGTGTATTTTGTGCATTAAATAAATAAAAAATAAAATAAAAAATTGCAAATAAATCAATTATGGTTTATGACTGATTTAGCGCTCAGTTTTCTGATCCGTGTAGTACAAATATAAAGCTTCAAATTGCGGATTTGCAAAATCTATTCAATGAGGTAATCGCGTGTTCCAGTATACGAACAAAACTTGCAGTCTCTCTTTCCGATCGATAAAGACTAGGAATGGAACCACTTTCTATATTATGCCATAGGGAAAGAATTTATTCCCGACTCTGTTGAACCAGTCGCGGACAAAACAAATAGTCATCAATACATAGTTGTCCATATACATATACATCACTGCACTATATTCAATAGATATTGTATTTGTTCCACCATTATACTGAGTGGGAAGAGATTTAGTAGATATCTGCGAACAACAGTACCTAAACACACGATTTATTTTATTTTAATTGGTAGAAAAACATGTGTAGGTACCTAGAACATAAGATAGTCGTTTTGAAAGTGGAATAATGTAGAACATTTTGTCTAATTTGTCTGTTAACGCCACGCGTATAATACATGTATCAACTTTATTAGGCACTTAAGTTCTTTTAAATATTTCAGTTTAAAAATAAATAAGTTCACAAGATGGAACCCACAAACTGAAGAAATTACTAATACAATTAAACGTGTGATTAATTTGTTGCTATTTTTAAGAAATATTTGTCAACAATATTTTGAGTTTGTCCAAATTTTTGTCGACAAGGACTGGATTCAACTCCCCGGAGAGCTGTTAACAAAATGATGCAAAATGATACAAGAGTCCGCAATCGATCACAAAGTTTAAATATATGACGATCGCATTTAAAATTATGATCAATAAAAATACCCAAATACCTATATTTCTCCACAAATTCTATGAGTTCACAATTACACGTGTTAGAGATACCATCATGCAAGCAATTTGTGCAATGAGCAATAATATTAGGCAAAACATATTTTTTGGCACGAGGAGATTTTATGTATAAGCATTTAGTCTTTTTTTCATTTATAATGAGACCATAGTCATGAGCCCAATTTAACAATTTAATTCAATGAAATCACTTTGCAATATCTCGTGTGACTCTAATAGGATAATTGGAAATAACTAGTGCGGTGTCATCTGCAAAAATACATCTCCTTACTTCTTTAAAAACGTTACAAATCACTGATACATAAATTAAATACAATTCAGGACCCAAGATAGACCCTTGTGGCACCCCTGATAAACATTCCCTTGCTAGACTTAATGAATTCTTTAATTTTATACTCATTTTCCTCCCCATTAAATAATTTGAAAAAAAAGTTAATAAATTACCCCTTATGCAAATTGACTCTATAACACATATTAATTTAGAATGACATTAAGTGTAAAAAGCCTTTGAGAGATCGATAAAAAGTACAGTGACATGATGCAAAGTATTCAATTTGTTATTGATGAAATCAGCGAAATCCTGCAGCAAGTCATCGCGACTCTTTTTTTTTTGAAAACCATATTGAAAAGGATCAATGATGTTGAACTTTTTAAAAATAAATATCCAAATAAATACAAACATATTTTTCTAAATTTTTTTCAATGGCAGGTAAAAGTGAAATTGGTCTATAATTATTTACAATTGAATGATCTCCCCCTTTGTAAATTGGTCAACCTATGCTTTGTTTAAACATCTCCAGAATCACACCAGTCTGCAAAATAATATTTATAAGGTGTTATAGGAAATTCAAGATAACTAACTTAAAGTAACAATTAGTTATACACATTTATCTGTTTGTTTGTAATGCATTTGACATAGCCCTCACAGTTAATATTTTGTGATCACTGTGGGTTATATATGCGTAATAAATTAATAATCAATAATAAGCAGAGGTCAGAATGGCAAACGCCGTACGCAGTGCGGTAATTAATTTAAATAAGTAACTAGTAATTGGCCACTGGCTACAAACTATAATTATCGCTAACCTAAGGGCAGTCGTTAGTACTAGTACCTGAATTTGTAGATTGGTAATCAAACTGACCTCATTAACCTGACATCTGATTTGAATAAATTAATTTATACGTTCATGATTAACTATTGCACTAACTCGTACAGTGAACAACAAAAACAAAATGTCTTATTGATTTATCTTCATTTGTTGTGCGATCGTGAATATTTTGAGATTATGAAGTGAATAATTTTTGTATTTATTTATTTGGCGGACTTATGCAGTCCATTCTAACGATGGTAAATACAATTCTTATAATAAATACAGGCACTAATAAAATAAAATACAACTAAATAAAATTAAAGCTAGGACAAAAAAAAATTACTACCTCAAGACAAGATCCGGTCTATCTTAGTGAATTTTTAAATCTATAAAGACTTACACCAAAAAAGTCCATTTCTTGTCTCGAGTTTACAATACGACACAATCGGGACATTGAATCTTCTAATAATGTTGCTGATCAGTTATTTTAATGTGTCTCTATTAACTCAAAGAAACATATAATCGGCTGTATTTATATTCCTCCTTCGCCACCAATTGATACATATAAAGCCCATACTGAACTGTTAGAGTGAGTTTCTCGCAATGCAAATTCCATATTTGTATGTGGTGATGCCAAAAATGTCATGGCTCAATGATAAGGATGGTGTTAAAAAAACAGGGCACCAATACACCAATGCAAGAGTGCATATTGTTTTGTACAAGAGCATATACAATATACGCTCATGTATATTTTTAAAAAATAAGTAGAATAAAATCCAATAAACGTGTTTTGTTTTGGATACATTAACAAATTTAATTTGGAATTCCACCAATTGCCTGCATACACAATAAACAAGATACACTGTGATTGGTGTACCAATGCAGTGCCCTATGCACTATTATAAAGAGGGAATAATGATGATGATTCATTATTAATAATTTTAAAACTTTTAATTCGTGTCTTTTTGTAGTATTTTTTATTATTATTATAGATAAACTTATAAAGTGCATTTTTTGAAAAAAAAAAAATGCGTTCTTACGATTTGCATAAATACCTCAATTTTGGGGACAATTTTCAACGAGTTGAGAATAACTCACCATAAAAAATGGGAATCAAGTTGTGGAAAAGCAAGGTTCGAATCTCGGGCCTTTAGTCCGTGACCGCTAGATTAGCCACAAGACCATAATCCAGTCCAAATGTTCGTAATATAATAACCTCGAAGGGCGCTTTACAAGAGTAATTCAACGCAGTATCTATTGAATTAAATTTGAATTGAATGAATTGAATCGGGTTGTGGTCCCGTGGCTAGTGTTGCGGACTCACGGGCCAGATGTCCGAGGTTCAAACCCCACTACCACAACTTGATTTCCATTTTCTTATAGTAAGTTATTTACAACTCGTTGAAAACAGCCACCAAAATTTAAATATTTGGGTAAATTATAAGAACGCTAGTACTTCTTTTAAAAAAAATTGAAGTAAATTATCATTACGTGATAAAGGTCTCAGCCTTTACTTCACAAAAGTCAACAGATGGAACAGTTGAGGAAATGTAGATGTTCAAACATGGGCAGAGTGGTGAATGTTACACAGTGTGTAAAGTGGCCACTTAAACCAGTCAATGACAGGTCATAAGCCCTGTAAATGCCTAGACTTTCCTATTCCCTTCTCAAAAATGTTTTCCCTCTCTGTTGAAATGAATTTAAATATCATTACACGCTTTAGAGAACAGGAGAGTTTTGAATTTTTTTCCGGCATCATCATTATTCATCATAACCTTACACCTGGCGGAGCTTTTAAAAAACTGTTATGATAAAAAGATAGTGTAAAAAGTAAAGATAAGTTAAGATAAAGATAGTGTAAAAAATTAAAGATAAATTGAAACAACTCGTATAAACTTAATTGAATGCACTCAAAATGATCTGAGTTAATCTGAGTTAATCTGAGTATTATTTTCAGATAAATGTGTAATAATTAAGGACGAAAACTTCTCATTAAATATAAATTACAACTCCAAAGTAGAAAAGCTTTTACGTTTATTTGAATTGAATTTAAAGGAAAATCACACATTATTTTTAACACGCGTAGAATTCGTAGAATGCTCTTATCAAATTTATGTTCCGCAAAGCACACAGAAAGAAATGTACAAGACAGGTGATACCCAAAAGTATTGAAAATTAAATTTTAACAGAACTGAACTGTTCATAAAACGCATTAGAGTCAGATTCAATGTTTAATTTTATCCTTTTAACACCCAATTCTAGAAATAAATAGCGTTTATTCATTTCATGAATGTAGGTCAGTATCAAATATATGATTCCGAGAACTTTGGCCCGTAAAAATCTTTCGAGAAATATCGAAAATAACGGCCGTGTAAAAAAATGTGTCATAAATTGGAAAAATTCATGTAAACGTGTCGTTAGTTAGTAAGTTTTGGTCGTGGAAATCATTCACAATACGTGTTATTTACGTAATACTTTCAATTGATAATAGGCAGGACGAGGACTAAAGTAATTGGACTCTTCATCTAATGGTCAAAAATAACTAAGCGTCAGAATATACCCTTACCATAAATAAAATAGACGCTTTTTTTGTGTGTTTTTTTCTTAAAATAAACACATTACATTTATTTATTTTTGGCCATGAGATTTAGAATGTCCAATTACTATAGCACCCACCCTACTGTATTTTGTCAAACAAATGTTGACAGTACTTTATTGTATTTGTTCACTGTAATAATACTCAAATTAATAACAGAACACCTAGCACTGGAACAACGCTCGAAAATTGATGAAATTTATTTTTTAAATCAGCGTTGAATTCGCCAAACACCTAATTAACAAGAGGTGGCGCGTTAACTAAACTTACACAAACTCATTTAAAATATACAGGCTGTTGATTTTAAAAAGGTTGTAATAATTTTTAACAACGTTTATTTTTACCTCTGTTGGATTAGAGGGATGTATTTAAAAAAATAGACCGAATGCAACACCAGATGAGAGTAGTGATGTCGGGAATACCACTAAAGAACACCAAGGAGTTTGTCTACCTCGGGAGCAAAATAACGTGGGACGGTCGGTCTAAGAGCGAGTTCGACAACCGTATACATCAAGCTAGACTTGCATTTAATAAAAGGTCAAAAATAATAGAATCAAATAATATAGACCTAAAACTAAGAATACTCCTAATCAAGACCTATGTATGGAGTATCTTGATGTATGGCTGCGAGACATGGTGCCTATCCGAAAGAGATTAACGGAGACTAGAGGCTTTTAAGATGTGGTCCTATGGAAGACTACTAGGAATTTCCTGGAGAGACCACATTACAAATGAGGAGGTTCTCTAAATAATCGAAGGTAGAAGGCACCTGCTCAGGACCTTGTCCGAAAGGCGAGCAAGATGGATCAGCCATGTAATACGTCTAGAAGGCCTCCTGCATGTCATAATGGAGGGGATGACCGAGGGGACAAATTCTAGGGGACGCCCACGCCGAGAGTACCTGGAGGACCTATTAGAGGACGTGCGCTGCTCATCATATGTTGACTTTAAAAGAGCCGCACAAGACAGGGAGGAATGGAGAAGAAGAATGAAAGTAATTGCTGCCAGCCAATCCCAGGATTGAGACCAGAGAAGAAGAATATAAAAAAAAATCAATCGGTTCAGAATAATATAAGAATTTATTTTTAAACAAATTATTTTTTTACTGTCGGCGTTGTGGTGTAATGGTCAGTGCGTTTGCCTACCATGCAAGAGGTTTCAGGTTCGATCCCCGACATGGTTGATATGAAATATTTATTTAAAGGGGTGTCTTCACATTGGAACATTTCATAGTCCCTGGACTGGTACCCGAAGCGTAAGACTGATCATCTTACCTTCAAGTTACAAAAGTATTTTATTTAGGAGGTTAGTATCTACATTATAGTTTAATATTTTATATAGAAATTTTATATCGAAAACAACGCGGCGTTTTATCAGAGAATTAAAATGAAAAAGAGTTAGAAGTTGCTCGTACTTTGAATTTGAATGTAGGTTAGAAATTTGGAACTTATACAAAAGGTACTTTAAGAACTTTTTTAAACAGATTCTTTTGAAATTATATGATTTTGATATTGCGGACTCCATACGCATGAGGCATACTCAAGATTACCGCGAATCAAACTCATATATAGACATATGACAGTTTGCGGTTTTTTAAAGGGTTTGGTTACTCTTCATATTTACCACTTCATATACATATACAGTTTACATGCATATGCATAAGGGCGGGCATATTGCCTTAAGGCAATTTCTTCTTACCTACCCAAACCGTTCAATTTGAGAAAATCAGAGGTATATGAACATATTGTTGGTATATTATAATATTTTCATAGTACAAAATATTGATAAACACATTTATTTTTAAGAAATAAAAATTTACTGAATATCTACACAATACTATGAAGAGAGAAAGGGTAAAGAGGGTAGGAAAGAGGGAAGGAAAGAGGGAAGAGAAAGATATTCAGGAAGTGTCATTTCATACGTGATTTGAATGTAAATAAAAAAGGGACGTTTCTGACTTTAGTGGGATATAGAAAGTTTATTACAATATTCCATATTCGAGCAGCTACTACTGTAAAAGAGGAGGCAGAAAAAATAGAGCGGTGAATGGGTATTGAAAGGGTTCTCTCGTTACTAAAACAAAGAGCTAGCCTATACTGTGATAGAGGTTGAAATAGCTCTTTCAGATAAACAGGTGAAGTGGGATTGTTTAAAATATTATGAAGAAGTGATAGAATGTAAATATTTCTTCTATGTTTGATACTGAGCCAGTGTAGTTGCGTGCGATATTCGGTTATGTGGTCACGTAACGTATACAAACATTCTGCAATTCCAATTTATCACGCACATCAGAATTAGCATCTGGATAATATACATTTACATAATCAAGGCGTGTAAGTGCTATTTTAAAAATATTTTTCAAAACACATCTACTTACAATTGATTGTTTCATTTACAAAAATATATTTTTTTATTTCAACCAATCAACGTGCTATTAAATAAACCCTTATGTATTAGTAGGTAAACTTTAAATTAATTTGAGATATAAAAAGTATGTTCAGAACAACATTTAGTTACATATTGTATTACACACAATAAAACAATAAAATAAACAAAGAAACAATTATTTTCCCAGAGAGACAAGACATTGTCCCGTCGCGTCTCTAAGTTTCATCTCTTGGAAAGAAAGCTAATTATTTATATTTTGTATACATCAATAGAGATATCTTTGAACACTTCATTGTAAAGCCTAAGCATTCTTGGCATTGGTGAAAAGAAGGCTGTGTTGATTCTGTAATTTCCCACAGTCAATAAAGTGTTAGTACAAGCGGCGCGATTTGGAACATTCATGTTAATTTGAGATAGAATATCTTGAGTCTGGAGAATCGTACTGGAGAAGTACTGGAGAAGTACGAATTTTCAAATTATATAAAATTTAAGCCGGACATCGAAAAATAAATACGTATTAATTCAAATGGTAGTAAATATTAGCATATAACCACTTACCGTCTTTGTATGTCTACCGGTTTCGAGACGCACTCGTCAGGAGTCAGGACACTCACTACACCAACATGCTAACACTAAAATACACTTTCACCTTTACCATCACCCGTATTAACGATAAAATAGATACATTACTTGAGGAGTTATAGGGGGATGTAAACACCACCACACAGCGTTGCCAACTCTACAGAATTTTCTGTAGATCTACCGATTTTGGAAGCAATGTACCGATTCGAATAAAATTTAATGGTAATTCTACCGATTTTTAAACATTTTCAACAATGGAAAACGTCAGTCCTATGGGAAATTGGATGCAAAAATGTTTTCTTGCGCGCGGTACAAATAAGAGCAATAAATTGTACGGCAAAGTTTCTTGAAAATGTACCAAAAAAAATAAATATTTTAACTGGTTCATATGAAACAACCGATGATATGAGATTGATTAAAGATATCCGATTCGCTTACCGTAAACGAACAAATCGGGAGAACTGACGGAGAAGAACCTCTGACGTCACACGCGGAGTTGTTTCAGAAATACAAAACTTTAAAAAATCATAGCGCTGATAATACCATATATAAAAATAAAAAAGTTGGGTTAGGTTTAATAGTCTATTTATAAATAAAAATATATAAAAAAACACCGAACTTTGTGATTGGCTATTTTTATGACATAACTGCAGACACCTTCTTCCCCCGCCGCTAAAAGGGTTTTTGAAATGCTTGTGATATACAAAACTGTTTCTTAAAAAAACATGTAAAACAGTTTCTATCGTACTGGAGCCACTCACGAAAATGAAAAAATGTGTAACTGTTTCTTAAATAACAGTTTTTGGTGGCGTAGCTCGTCACAGGTAACAGTTAAATACATTTTTGTAATTATTTCGGCTGGAAACAAATCTACGAAAATCTTCTGACATATTTTTTTCTAAATCTACCGATTCTCTGCATTAAACAGAAATAATATGTATTAATTATTAAAGGCGAATTTTATCATTAAAATTTTATTAATTTTTTATACATGTTAGTTGAGGCCTTGGTTATTATAACAATGGTTTTTAATAGCAATTCATTTTTGAAAAATTACTTCTGTTAAAATCTTATTTGTAATCCTATATCTCTTTAATTTACAACAATTTTTAGATTAAAGTATTTAAATATTTGTCACTATTTCAACGACCCTTAAACTCATCTGTGACGCTCGTAATATTTTTTAAATAAACATTTGTAATCTAGTATCAAAGCACAGGCTTACTCTATTTCCTGAGAGTGAATAAGAATTATATTCTGATTTAAACATTAAGCTGTCTTGACGTAACTCGATGGTCATCATTTGACCTCCCACGCCGAATGAGAGACCGCTCGAAGATCAGAGAGATCGCTCTTACTACATTTCTTCATCAAAATATGAATTACAAATCATATTTAAAATATTTTATTACTTTCCGAGCGTTCAATGGTTGTTGCGTCTGTATTAACAGCAATTAGAACATTATTGACATGATTTAACACTGTATACGTATCAGTTTCTCCCAAGTCGTAATAAGGAGCGGGAAAGAAAGAAACCTAATTTTAATTAATACCGAAATGTTTGTAATTTTTAGTATAGTTTTTACTTGATTTATTTTTGAAACCAACACAGTCATAGTTATAAACAACACATACAGTATAACAACAAATAGCAAGCCCAATTACGGGTTTCATATAGGAACAAAAATATAAAAAACAAAACTTACAGTTCTATGGGAAAATAGGGAAGGAAGAGAAGAAGGAAGAAAAAAATAGTAAGGAAATATAAAACAATGAAAAAATAAATAAAAATGAATATAAATGGACACATACAACATACATTCATACACATCACACACACATCCATATATGTATATATACATATACAGATATACATATACACACATGAACATATACAAATGCACATACATACGCGTACATTATTAATAAAAAAGGAATAAAAAATTATGAATTATAATCGTTCCCTTATTTGCACTTAATGGTGCATAATTGGTACTCATAACATTGGTACTCCAATTTCAGCAAGCCTGAGTCATTTTTTCATTGAAATGTAAGGGATTAACCTTACGCTTCATGTGTCGGTGCAGTTAAAGTAAAATATCTTAGTTAAGAGGATATGCAGTTGGTCAGAATTTTGATGAATAGGGGTTTAAAAATTCTGTCACTCTCTCAGATGTCTCTCCGATATTGAGTGAAAAACCACTGTACGACGCCGACGCGACGCGACGGACTGATTTTGGCTAACTAAAATCGATAAAATCGATAAAATCGACGTTTCGCAGTCCCATTTTCCATACCTTTAAAACTGAACCAATTTTTATGTATTTTTAGAAAAAGTATCAATATGAATTTTTCTGTGTTGGTTTTTTTTCCGTTTTTTAACATTATTTATCCAGAACGCAGACGGCAGAATAAAACTAGGCGCTTTTGGGTTTAAGGAGGTCGTAGCTCCCATATGAAACAATTGATCAAAAAAGAAGAATGATAAAGACACGCCAATGGTAAATATAAATACTGGGTAAAAATCATATAACTTATATTTACATTGGTCAAAAATCATTGCTCTAATACCAACTAAAATCCAAGGAGAAAATATGGGACTACGTTTATAAGAAGAAAAGTAAGACTGCGTTTTCCTTCTTGAAAACAAATTGATATTTAATCTTTATATATATAATTCCTCTGTACGTGTGATGTCACCGAACTCCTCCTAAACGGCTTAACCGATTTACGCGCGGTTTTCAGAGAAATATAGATCTTCGCGCTGTGCGTGTTTGTAGATATTAAAATCATCAATCCAATATGTAAAAAAGAAGTGAGGAGCATGAATGTTTTATTCATTGATATACCAGGGTTGCATTTGAGGAGAATGCATTTACAAAAATGGAATGATGTTGTTTTTTTGTGTATAAAAAAGTTTGTTTTTGAATGTTTACAAACAGCATTTGTTTTTTGTGGATCTCAATCAGATTCTTTCGTTAAATTCCTTATAATTTCCACCCATTTATTACTTTTTATGGGATTTTCGGTAACATTAAAATAATATTAAATTCAATACATTAAAAAAAATCGTATTCCTTACATAAGTACACCCCTTTGTTGGTGAGACGACCGGAGTTTGACGTTTGCAAAAAGAATGTCATGTTTGAAAAAATATTTATTTTATGTTTTGGAATTCAACCATAAACAAGTACCTGGGTATCTACTTATATTCATTTTGGAATTTAATCACAAACAAGTACCTAGGTATCTAATTATCAATGAAAAGTCTTTTTCCAAGGTAATAAATAGCAGGCAAGCCAACGTTCAGGCAGTACAACGTCTGTCGGGTCCACTAGTATGTAATAGAATCGTTTCATTTTAGTTTATTAAAAAAAAAAATCTACTTTGAGAAAAGAAGGGGGTAAAAGGAAAGACCGATAGGAGTGGAAAAAATAAAATATTCAGATAGCGATATTTCAATCCTGATTTAAATGTGGATAAAGAAGGTACTTGGTAGGTTGTTCCAGAATCGACCAGCTACTACTGAGAAAGAGGAAGAAAAAAAGAGCGGTGAATGGGTATTGAAACGGTAAGTTTAAATTATCAGTAAGTAAAGGAGAGATATAAAACTTTTTTAACTTGAATATTTTTTATTATTTTGTTTTCACTGTAGGCAGGTAGGTATAATCAAACGGTCTATTAAAATCATATAGATATTTATAGACAAGCCATCGCCACCGCCGTGTTTATATTAAACGTTTGCACTTAAAAGTTTGAAATCACGAAGACATTTTAAACGTTAGTCGTAAAAACTCTGAAATATTATCGAGCATTTAAACTTTAAAATTTATGTCATATTTCCATGAGTAATTTAATATATTTAAATTAAGTGTAGAAATAAAATTATATTTTAATACTCGTTTTTATTTTAACTGTTATTTTATCGTTAGTTTTTGGTCGCAAACAACTTATTTTTATAGCATTTTGATTTATAGAGTAACAAAAAACACCCTTTATTATTTTTTTCCTGTCAAATTGCGTTTCTTTTAAATAAGCGTTAGTTATTTTTAAATATATTCAAGCACGGGTATCGGTTATTTTAAATTTAGATCAATATTTTAGGTTATAATATTCAGTATTTGCAGGTCTGAAGAAACCCTTTAAATAGTGAGAATGCCGTTTGGTCCGATAAATAAGCGTAAGTGTTATTACATAGCTGCAATTGTGCTTAGCGTACTGTTTTGGTACACCAACCGCCGAGTATCTTGATATTTTTCATTATTATGTAGATATTTTGTACACATTTCTGAACACATATCGCTAGCCTAAAGCAAAAGTGATATGGCTGTTCAGCACATATTCTGAGATAATCGGACATTCAGGTGTGTTTAGGATCTGACTGAATGAAATTATTTGAAGTAGATTATCAATACTACATTTTCACATTGGTTAACTAAAGTCTGTTCATTGTTACAAGAATTTCCAAATAAACAAACCAACCACGTGATACCTACGGAGAATAGCCAATTTCAAACATATCATCTAAATGTAAATGGCACGGTAAAATTATGTGGATTGACATTTATTAGATTTGTTGGTAACTATTTAAATTTTATAATATTTATATTTTTAGTTTTTTTTTATAAACCCCCATAGTTATGACTTAAATAAAAATAGCAATAAAAACGCCCCGGTTAATATAAAATTTAAAAAAAATAATAATTCTCATAATTTACCTAAATATTTCAATTTTGGTGAGGCGCCGTGCCACAGTTGGTTACACGGCCAACCGTGAAATTGGGGTCGCGGGTTCGATTACCGCCAGTTGCAAGAAAAAAATCAAAGACGGATTTTTTTCTCAATTGGTCTGAGTGTTGTGGTATATTTTTCATTACCTTCTTCCATATCCCCGTTATCTTAAAATAGAGATTTAGCGGGTTATTCCTTTAAAAAAAAATTCAACGAGTTGTTAATAACTCACTATCAGAAAATGGAAATCAACTTGGGATAGAGTGAGGTATGAACCTTGGACCTCTGATCCGTGAGACCGCAACACTAGCCACGGGACCTACTACCCGATTCAAATTATTAACAAGAGAGATTTTAATGATAATTTAAGTAAAATCATTATTAAAATTTAGCGAGTACTCTCAGGTAAAAATCCTGAAAAAGATAATCGACTGGAGATTAGTCGGTCTTATGATGTACTGGTTATTGCGTTTGTCAGGTATTAAATAAATAATAATTGCTAAACATTAAATATCGACCCACTGTATTGTATTTTATCATACCGTGTAGATTTTTGCCGTGGTGTGAAATGTGCCAATCATGCGATATCACGCAGTAGGCTCGTGGTTTGCACGTGCACAGCAGTCCAGTCTCCGTGAATGTACGGTAACTTCGATATTTTATTATTTGAAAACATTAATTTATTTCGTTTATTTACAAATCGGCATGTGTATCTCAAAATCATACTAATGAATTAAGCTGCAAAATATTTTTCTGTCTACACTCACTTAGAAGGTTGCAAAAATTCTTACCCATTAATACTAAATGCACCCTTGTACAAGCATTATTACTACTTATTTTAGATGACGCTGATGTTTCCATGACTGATTTAAGCTGTGAGCAACTCTATAAACTTGAACGACTTCAGAATACATGCATAAGGTACATTTCTGGTCTTAGGAAATATGACCACATTTCTGATTATCGTAGGCAACTGAAATGGCTCAAAATAAAACAGCGGAGAGACGGATCACTCCCTCTCACTTCTGTTCAATATACTTCATAGTCCTAACGCTCGTGATACCTGCGTGAAAATTTTCAACGCTTATCAGTTCATGGTTTACCTCTTCGTTCTAATTCTCAAGGCTCTCTCTTAATGCCCATCCACAATTCCTCTTTCTTCTCTAACTCATATAGTGTCAATGCAACTCGACTGTGGAATCATCGACCATCCACCATCAAAGATGTTACTACTCTGTTTAAATCATGTCTGAAGAAACACCTCCTTTCTCTTCCTTAATCTCTCCTTCTTTCCTCTGTCCTCTTTTTTCCTTTTCCCATTGAGTAATACTTTTGATTTAAGGTTATTTATAAACAAATACGTTTATTTCTATTTTTAAATATCTTTAGCTTTTTAATCTTTATTTTCTATTGAATATGTTCTGTAACTTGAATTATAAAAATTAAATTATTATTTTATTGGTGGGTTGGAAGAAATCGCCGTTTGGCAATAAGCCCGCCAATGTACAAATAACATTATTTACAGAAATTTTAATAAATAAATAAAATCGGTAATTTCGAGTTTGGGTTATTTTAGGCTGGCAATATGTAGGTACATAGTGTAAAATTAATTGTAGATTTTCAATATGATAAATAAAATACAAATAAATAAACAATATTTTGAGTATTCCTAAATGTTTGTAGACAAACCTGGATTTTACTCCCAGGGGAGTATCGTGAGAAAAAACACATGTTATATGTTTCTTTAAAAAACAATACTACACACAAGTCGATATCAATGTCTATTGTTCAGATGTTTCGTTTCGCTATTGTTACTTCTTAATAAACATCTCTAATAATTCAAATATCGTATTTTTAGATAGCAAAAACACTCACACAAATATTACAATTAATTTTTATTATTCTTCTTGGGCGGCTCTCACCCAACAATGCTACTGTTGATGGACTTAAATGAATAATGGATAAATTCCATCAGCTGAAATCCCGACTGTGAAATTATATTGCCAAAACAGTTTGTATTAGTAAAATATACGTAAGTTGGTACGCAAATCTAATTAAAGTTTTCGTATACTTAAGATTTCATTAAAGTTTTTATGTTTTTATCCGTGTTGATGGTACATGCATACATCATTTGTCTCAAAGAGGAGTCGCGAGGATCGAGAAAAATCCAGTACCTGGGTCCGTATTACAATGGAAGGTAAACATTTATGTTGAATTAATTTTTTATTTGTTGCACCTCAACAGACCAAGAGGGCCCAGTGATGAATTACATCACAGGACATGCAGGCTTGAGAAAAATCTCATTTTTTTTAATGTTCTCACCGGGAATCGAACCGGGAATGTCATAGCCATTACACCACGGATGCCGCATGTAAGTGTAATCATGTTCTAACGCAGAGAAGGGTACGTCTCGAAACCGGTTGACAAAAAAAAATAGGTAAGTGGTTTAATAAAATATTTACTAATATTTATTGAAAATTTTAACCATAAAGTTAACGCTTTAAATATTAACACTTTGAGTACCGGCCGAATACCCATAAAATTTACCCTGTGCCCGGCCCATTTTTGTGAAATTTCATGCTTTGTGAAGGGTTTCTTAAAAGTGTCATAATTATAAAAATACTTGGTTAAATATTTTTTTTTTTCATGGCCTTTTCACGGGTTAAATTTATTTTTATTTATTTTATTTTTATCATTATATTACATGCACAAAATTATAATTTATGTAAAGTTGCTTTGACTGTCTAACTAGGGCTATTTACCCCGTTCTAAAACAGTCAAAAAAATATAAAAAACAGTAATCAATTTATAGAAACAGTTATAAAGATACAGGACAAAGTGAAAAACAAAGTAAAAAATGGAGTAAAAACATGGTAAAAAATGTAGTAAAAACATAGTAAAATTGTAGTAAAAACATAGTAAAATTGTAGTAAAAATGTAGTAAAAACATAGTTAAAAATGTAGTTAAAAAAACGTAGCAAAATAAATAAATTATAAAAACAAAGTAATAAATGCAGTGAAAACATAAAAACAGAATACATAGTAAGAAACATATTTAAAGTCATAATAAAAAAATGAATGTACGTTGTATAGCAAAAAGCATATTTAAACAAAGAAAAAAAAAAAACAGCATATTAAAAAATTAAGTAAAAGATGTAATAAAAATTTAAAAAAATAAATACATAGTTAAAACAAGTTAAAAAGTCATGAGGATCCTAAAAATTAAATCAGTAAAAAACTAAAAATATATATTAACAATTTAAATCAATTCAAACTTCTCATATTTATTTGAAACAACTAAATAAGTCATTTTTCAATGATAGTTTTGCCAACATTGGCCTTTATGGAGAACCACATTGCGCATTGCAATGTTCGCATATATACAGGGCCTCACTCCTTTTTTTGTGCTTTGTATCCCGGAGCCGTGTAAACACGTAATTATAATAACCATGCGTTGTGTCCTGGTCCCGTGTTTTCACGTTGTTTACCAGCATCGAAAAAGTACTAATAAAAGTCACCGGAGTCAATAAAATGCACTTTTGTAGACACCTGGTAAACCACGGGAAAACACAGGACCGGGACACAACGTATGGTTATATAAACACGTGTTTACACGGCTCCGGTATACAAAGTGTTAAAAAAAATATCTGTCTATTTTGAGAAATCTTTTAAAAGTAGCGTGGATGCTTGGACTAGAGAGAGATAATTATTCTCATGCTGAAATAGAGTCAATGTTAAATATTTCTAGTCTACAAAAACGTAGAACTAATATTGACTCCATATATATGTTCGGCATACTAAATGCTATAATCGACGTTCCATCATTACTGGTACAAGTAAAATTCAATATTCCGTCTCTTAGGTTGAGAAACAATGAAGTACTGTTCATCGATCAGAAAAGAATAAACGATGACCTTAATTCTCCAATGACCCGTCTTTGTCGTATTGTTAACTCAATACAAGATCTAGACTTTTTTGGTTTAAGTTTACAACGATTTAAACGAGCCCTGAATAAATAGTCCAGATCTTGTCTTGATGTCCCTTATGTTTGTCAATGCTTCTTTACTTTTTTAAAACTGTTTTTAACTATACTTTTATTAACATATTACAACAGAGATGAAGAACATTTAAGAGAAGGTAATATAGAAGTCTAGGCATCTACAGGGCTTATGACCTGTCAATGGCTGGTTTAAGTGGCCACTCTACACACTGTGTAACATTCACCATTCTGCCTATATTTGAACATCTATATTCCTTCAATTCTTTCATCTGTTGATGTTTGTGAAGTTAAAGAGCTGAAACCTTTATTTATGCTGGTGAGATTCATCTAATTGAATTATTTCACCTGCCTACTAGGCGACGCCTGAAAATGTTATTTTTTCAATTTCTATACTTCTTCATGTACCAGGTAATTTATCATCAATATTTTGAGTTTGTACAAATTTTTTTAGACAAGGACTGGATTCAACTCCCTGGGGAGCTGTTTATATTAACATATTACAACAGAGATGAAGAACATTTAAGAGAAGGTAATGTAGAATCTCACCAGCATAAATAAATGGTTATATAAACACGTGTTTACACGGCTCCGGATACAAAGTGTTAAAAAAAATATCCGTCTATTTTGAGAAATCTTTTAAAAGTAGCGTGGATGCTTGGACTAGAGAGAGATAATTATTCTCATGCTGAAATAGAGTCAATGTTAAATATTTCTAGTCTACAAAAACGTAGAACTAATATTGACTCCATAAATATGTTCGGCATACTAAATGCTATAATCGACGTTCCATCATTACTGGTACAATTCTCTTAAATGTTCTTCATCTCTGTTTTAATATGTTAATATAAACAGCTCCCCAGGGAGTCGAATCCAGTCCTTGTCTACAAAAATTTGGACAAACTCAAAATATTGTTTATACTTGTTACGTTATCTTATGTTACACAGTGTGTAAAGTGGCCACTTAAACCAGCCATTGACAGGTCATAAGCCCTGTAGATGCCTAGACTTCTATATTACCTTCTCTTAAATGTTCTTCATCTCAGTTGTAATATGTTAATATAAACAGCTACCCAGGGAGTAGAATCCAGTCCTTGTCTACAAAAATTTGGACAAACTCAAAATATTGTTTATACTTTTATTGTTATATTTAAAACCTATGTATACATGAACAATGTTCGTTAATAAATAAATAATCATTTTTTTACACTTAACATCATTCTAAAAGTTTTACCGTTTGCAGTATCCACAACTTTGTACAAGTTTATGCATAAAATAATGTGAATATAACAGATAATGTGTCAGCATAAGTATTCTCAGCAAATGTTATAAATAAATTTAAATGCCTCACACCCGTTCAATAAGATTTTTTCACTTGGTTAATATTATAAGTTCGGAGGTTTTAAAACAAGTAACCAATTAAAATATTTACAAATGTTTTTGATTGATTTAACGAGTAGGTATAATATTTATTAAATCTTAGAAAGACAATTCCACTAGACCGAGGAATACCCATCTCCCCCTCCCAAAATCTCTGCGACCTAGAGTATGCCGATGATGCGGTTATATTTGACGATTCAGTCGGAGGTCTTTAGGTCACTGTAGATAAGCTAAATAGGTACTCAGCATGCATGGGTTTAAAAATCGATATTGCAAAACCTACGTGCTGTGTAATACGTCATGCCTTGATGCTCAAAATCTCCTGATGTAACAGAATGACAGCTGTCAAAAAGAACTGGGGATGCGGTTAGGAGTAGCAGACGCCTCATTCAACAGTATGAAGGCTTATTTATTGTGTATGCAGACAATTGGTAGAATTCCATATTTAATTTGGTAATGTATCCAAAATAAAACAAGTTTATTGGATTATAATTCTACTTTTTTTTATTTTTTTTTTATTTGAAAATTTATTTATAAACCCTTACGAATTATTACATTCATATTAAATAAAATAATATATATATTTTTCATTTATACTCTGTTGTTCAAGATAATATTTTTTACATCTTTTGAAAAGTTTGTCTGAGTCTTTTGTTTAGTTTTGTCTGGTAATTTATTATATAATTTCAGTCCCTGGTTCATTAGTCTTTATTTTTTATAAAATATACAAAGGGTATATTGTGACGCGTTTCGTCTTGTTGGGACAACGGAGCACTAAGCACAGTAATTGCTAATAAAAATATGTCAATCTAAGCTAAACTGGCAGTGCCCAACGAAGTTTTAGTCCCAACACTTATGTATGGAAGTGAAACATGGAACTGGCAGACGAAGGATGAAAGCCTAGTGAACGCGGTTGAAATGCGATCTCTTAGACGAATGTGTGGGAAATCAATGTATGACAGGGTTACGAATGATGAAATCAGGCGAGAGTGTAAATCTGAGACAAGTATAATTGATAAGATTAAGAAAGGGTCTCTGAGATGGTTTGGTCACGTAGAACGAATGGACGACGAGAGAATGGTAAAACAAGTATATATGGCAAAAATGAACGGCAACGTTAGACGAGGACGACCAAGGAAGACGTGGCATGATCAGATAAACCAAAATCTTAAGTCTGGTCATGTCAAAAGCAGACAGAACCGAAGGACATGTATGACAAGATGTATGAATGTGGAAGAGGCTAGGATTGTATGCCAGGATAGATGTGTGTGGCGGTCCATTCTCTCTGCCTATCCCTAAGGGGAAATGGCGTGATGGTAGTTGTAGTAGTAGTAGTAGGACATTTTCAAACAAACTCTACGCTTTGTATATTTTATAAAAAATAAAGTAGAATTATAATCCAATAAACTTGTTTTATTTTGGATACATTACCAAATTAAGTATGAAGGCTGTCTGGGGATTTAATATTTACTCAGTGAAAAACAAATGCCGCCTATATAACGCCTGAATAACACCTATTCTCCTCTACGGATGCGAATCGTGGCACCTCACCAGGGCCCAAAACAACAAAATTCTGAGTTTTTTAAATAGGTGTCTCAGAAGAAACATGGGTATGCGGTGGTTTGACTTTGTGAGGAGTGAAGTAATAAAATAAAGGACACAGCAAACTCCGGTGACAACTGTCATCAATCGGAGGCGATACGGTTGGCTTGGCCATTTGCTGCGGATGTCTCCTGAGAGCCTTAACCACGCTTGCCTACTTTACAAGGCATCAGGTTCTAAACGTCCTGGACGTCCACTGCTGACTGTTCGTCGGGAGTTTATGTCAGAACTTGACTGAGTTAAGTTGAGACTTGAATTAAGATATTACAACATGAAGAACATTTTACAGAAGTGATTATAGAAGTCCTATGATCTGTCATTGGCTGGTTTAAGTGGCCACTTTACACACTGTGTAACATCAGAAACATTCAGAATCGAAGGAATACAAAGAGTGTAAAGTGCCCACTTAAACCAGCCAATGACAGATCATACGCCCTAGACTTCCATATTCCCTTCTGTAAAAAGTTCTTCATGTCTGTTGTAATATGTTTATATTAACAGATCCTTAGAGAGTTGAATCCAGTCTTTGTTTACAAAAATTTGGACAAACTCAAAACATTGTTGAGATTAATTTTTTAGTATTTTAATAGAATTTGATTGAACTTTTCTGCTCCGCAGAAAACCATGACTTAATAAATACTTATTTATTAAATCAATAGTAAAGATAAGAAATTACTGTAATTATCAACTATTCCATCATCAGAACTTATGTTTATTTTTATATTTTTTTTCCTAGTTAAGCTCTCAATATACGAGTATTATAAGGTGCTTACCTTTGAAATGTTATGTTCGTATTGTCCAGATGCTGATTAAAATTGACGTTTATGTTTAAAAAAAAATGTTATCTTCGATGATGAATGAAAAAGAATCGGGTATTGGAACAAAAAAGAATAATTTTTGAGTGAGCTGCTTGTTGTAAGCTGATGATGCAGTTCTTTTAGCAAGCAGCAAAGAGGATTTGCAACAAATAGTCTCTAGAATGTCCATATGATGTATGCCTGGAGAGCGAATTGGTGATGAACGAAAGTAATTAAATCAAAAGTGATGGTATTTGAAAGAGAAAGTGAGGTTACTAACTGCATAATAAATAAACAACAAATGTCTTGAACAAGTAGAAATATTTGTGTATGTGGGAAGTATGTTTTTAAGAGATGGAAGAGTAGAATAAGATGTGAAAGGAGAGTGAATGCGGGTAACAAAATGAACGGCGCACGAAGCACAGTAATTGCCAATAAAAATATGTCAATCGAAGCTAAACTGGCAGTACACAACGGAGTTTTAGTCCTAATACTCATGTTAGGAAGTGAAACATGGAACTGGCAGAGGAAGGATGAAAGCAGAGTGAGCGCGGTCGAAATGCGATCTCTCGAATGAGTGGGAAATCAATGTACGAATGATGAAATCAGGCGAGAATGTAAATCTGAGTCAGGTATAATTGATAAGATTAAGAAAGGGTCTCTGATATGGTTTTGTCATGTAAGACGAATGGATGACAAAAGAATGATAAAACAAGTATATATGGCAAAAATTAACGGTAACGTAAGACGAAGACGACCAAGGAAGACGTGGCATGATCAAATAAACCAAAATCTTAAGTCTGGTTATATTTAAATCAGGCAGAACAGAAGGGTACGTATGGTAAGATGTATGATAGTGGAAAAAACTAGTAATCTATGGCTGAAAAGACGTCTTTGGCGGTCCATTTTCTCTGCCTACCCCCACGGGAAAATGGCGTGATGGTAGTAGTAGTAGTGGCAGAAGTAGTGATTCTTGAATAATATGTATGCTTCCACATTCCATTATTTTGTAACCCAACTTAACATCAAGCTCTTGGCCTCATGGAGTAAAGGATACTTTATTATTTTTTGTTTGTCGATTACGTCGTGTAGTGGTTAACGCGTTTGTCTACCGCGCATGAGGTCTCCGGTTCGATTACCGACATGGTTGATATGAAATATTTATTGAATAACTATGCTCTATAATCAGGCAATACGCTTCTCCGGCTCTGCCAGTAATCCGGCGGTTTTATACAAGCAGCTAGCTTCCAAGCGGGTGGTTCGGTAATTTTTAGCGTAAATTGAAAACAAGCGACCGCTTGTCGCGTCATCATTAGTGATATCAAGTAATCTGACAGTGCTCTTGTCCGATATTTGCCGGATTACCGAGAGATAACTGCATTTATATATTCTGTTAGTTTATCTTATTTGCTAAAGTTATGTATAATATTTTGAGTTTGTCCAAATTTCTTTAGACAAGGACTGGATTCAACCCTCTGGGGAGTTATTAAGTTAACATGGGCAGATCGGTGAATGTTACACAGTGTGTAAAGTGGCCACGTAAACCAGCCAATGGCAGATCATAAGCCCTGTAAATTGCCTAGATTTCTAGATTCCCTTCTCGAAAGTGATATTTATCTCTGTTATAGCATATGATTCGAAAGTTATATTTCAATTTCACAACTGTTTTTTTTATGCGATGTCTGTATGAAAAAATGTAATGGTCAACGTGGTGTTAAATATGAAAATTAAATATTTCCATGCAAAACACGGATTAATTTGCCATTGCCCTGACGCGTTTTACGAACGCTGTAAATAAATTATGGCAGTAGATAGTAATCTTAAAATGTTGATAATTGATTCGTTCAATTAAAAAGAGGTGTACCCTGTTAACTTTCAACAGTTTTAGTCATCCAATCGCAGGTGTAACAGTTCGTCATTAGTCCAACTTGTCTTACTAAAACACACCTGTAATTATGTCATTGCAATATCGATTACAAGAGGATTGCAACACTGATGATTTATAATTTATTTTCGAATAGGCAATATCTCTTTCTGACAAATTAAGGCTTATGTCGTACGTAAAAATAAACTGCCCGGTTCGAATCATTAACACATACCTTAATATATTCCTCTTAATCAAAGTAGTTTGTAAAATACCAATTAGATATGAAAGATACGCGATATAAAGGATGGATGTCAATTTTTACGTGTTTTAAACTAATAATAGTATCTGACGGCAGTGCACATGATCTACAGTTCAGGGTACTAATTGCAAACCCGGCAAAATCTTTTAAAATCGATCATTGTTTATTTTGAGCAAATCACAAAATACTGATGCAGCATTAGATTCAAGTTTTTTTTTGTCTCCAACTTTTATTTTAATCACTTAGAAGTACTTACTAGTAGCATTTTCCACGAGGTAATCAAAGAATTGGGTTTCCAATATTGTAATCGAAAACGCGACAGTTTATTGACTGAGCGGGAAGACCTAATTCTTTAGCGTAGATAGTATAAAAGAGCCATTGAGTGATACCGTAGGGACGGGTTATACGATATACTACCTTGATGAGACTTGAATAAATGCTGTTTAATAAAATTGGAAATTAAGGTTGTACAAGTACTTCCCAAGATTTCTGAACAAGAAAAAAAATGCATACAGGGGATAAAAGATGGATGTCATTTAAATACTGAAACATAAGCGATAATTTTAAATAAACGAAAACCATTTTAGATGATATAAACCAGTATAGGCTATTTACATTTACCAGGTTCTTATCTCAAAACTTCAATTCTTGACATTCATCCTTTATTTCCTGTACTTTTCATTTCGAAAAAACATTGCTATTTTTATTACGAGGTTTAATACAATTTAGACATTTAGAGGGACAGTAATCACAATTTTTCTTTTTTAGGCGGATTAAGTTCTGCGTGCAAAATACAACCATAACCCTAGACGAGTGTTTTCTCCTCGAAATTTACTCTAAGGTAAAAATCCTGAATAAGAAAATCGAGTGGAAATAAGACCGCCTTGAACCATACTTCAGGTCCCGGGTTTAATTTCTGGGAAGGCGGACATGAAATATTTTTTAATTTATTCATCAACGGTTCAAAGAAGCTTTTACAAAAATTGTAATACAAAAATAATCACAGTGAACAAATTTCAATGTAACAAAAAATATGAAATGTACTGCATTAAAGTATAATTAAAACCAAATTAAATGAAAGTAAAATAATAAAAAAACACCAAAAAGTATACAAAGTGGAATGCAACGGTAAGATAGAAACATAATATTAGTAAAATAAAAAAAACAACAGTTTTGATGAGTACATTTTATATACCAATAAATAATTATATCAAATTAAGCCAAATAAAACAAAAACAAAATAAAAATAAAGTAGTTCATTATTACACTTATATTTTAAAAAAAAATGAAAACAACATTATATATTTTTAAAAAGCGACGTAAAATAATAATAAAAATCTATTACTTTTCTAAGAAATACCGAGGGAGGCTACATTTTAATTGATTAACAGAATTTTTATTAAAAATGTCAAATATATGCTCACACTGATGTTTACATAGGTGAGTGCATTTCGAAGTTGGTTTGTAAATAATTATTGCTACATAAAAATACTTCTTTGCTTCTTGTGCGCCTACCTGGTATTTGAATTTGAATCAGTTCCAGCAAAGCAGGGCCGTCAATTATTGATTTCAAAATTTTTAATGTTTCTGGACTGGCACCTGAAGAGTAAGCCTGATCACCTCACCTGTATTTTTTATTTTATTTTCTTTTATTCAGGAAACATACAGTACAGTTACAAAGTTTAATATTTTACACAATTAGACTTAATTCTAATGGACCAGTGAAGTTTCCATATTAAAAAGCAATTATATGTAAGGTTAATTATAAAAGTATAAAAAAGAGAAGGAAAAAGAAAACATAAATGAAAGTTGTTTAAAAATTTAAATTTAAGTGAAAAAAATATATTTTAAGGTTTTTAGTTTGTAGTGAGTATTTACAAATACTGGAAATGGAAATAATATTAAAAATGAAGAAAATTTGTAAGAGTAATTAAAAATTAAGAATGGAAATAAAGAATGAAAAACATGCTCAGATGTAAAAATAAAATAAAATAAAACTGTATGTAACAGATGATCGATATGCGCCGCATTTAGGGTACTAACGCAGTGCCCTATGCACCTTCGGGTGAAGACGGGGTATGATTATGATGATGACGATAATCTCAATGAGGGAGTTTAGTACTACGAGAAATTTGATGTAAAAAAAGATTTTTTACACGCGGTAAAATTTAGAGAATTTTATTTTACGGCGAAGTTTCTTAAAAAAATCAAATCAAATCCAACATACACGGTATCACCCAAAAAAGATACATAATATTGATAACAGTGACCGTAAAAACCTTCGCACCTATTTTTCTTTAAAAAGTATGCAAAAAATTATAAAAATGATTTTAATAAAAACAAACTACCTTGGACGACGTCACTATTTCTCTGAAATCAACCGATGCTAGACTGTTGTGACAGATTTTCGGTTACCGGGAAGCTGATTCTTCAAGCAGCAGACCTCGCCGAAGAGAACTTGAGACGTCATACGCTTCGCCGTACTACTAATAGGGAAATATCACGTTCTACGAATACCAATAAAAATATATGAAATGGATTTAGAAATAACAATTATATTTTTAAAAGCAATATGGATATTGTGGAGAAATGTCTTCATATATAACTTTATAAAATAAAATATAAATAAATATGTCACTAGAAAAACGTGACATATTTGCCATTGATAGTTGTGACGTCAAGATTCTCGACGACGATCCATACATTTTTTAATGGTTTGGAACAAAGCTAAAAATAAACGTGAATCGTGACGTGTTAGGGGCGTGGCCAATGCAATGACCGTTTTTGAAGGAATTCAAAATTCAAAATATAAAAATATGTTTTATGCTACTAATAAGTAGCAAAAAAATATTTTTTATAGTGGACAGTATTTGAAAGACCCTTTTTACTTTAAAAATGTTTTTAAAAAACGTGATATTTCCCTATCAAATTCTCTAATTTTTACCTCGCGTAAAAATATTTTTTTATCCAATTTTGCGTTGCTATAAACTTCTCAATTGGAAACGGGAAAATATGATCCAAACCACTCAGTAGATGCAAGACGTGTTGGGATATTTATTATATTATAAAATAAATAATAAATGTCATCTCGGTTGGTTAGTGATGAGATAATGATGCAATTTTTTCATGCGTTTTCAATTTATTCGGTGTTAAATGCCACTCATAAATATTATGCATACATGCATGTTGTATCAAGGTGGATTACCTCATGCGTGCAAATGCAAATATTCCCTCTCCACTAATAAATGCCGTAAGTCGGCCAGGGTCTATTATAAGTATGAAAGCACGGTGATTGCTTTTGTTGGTGTATTATCATCGTCATAAGCTCGGCAGCCCTGCGTGGGCCTAGGCTGAATCCAGGAGTCTCTTGAACTCTTGCTGGTCTGCTGCCCTTTCTCTTGTCATATCTGTGCTGATGCAGTCCATCCATCGCATTTTGGGCCTTCTTGGTCTTTGTCGTCCTTGTGGCACAGACAGAGTTAGGGGTTTTATAGGGTATTTACGTCCACCCTTATTATACGGCCAGCCCACCTCAAGCGTCCCACCTTAATGGAGTTGATTACATGGTTGTTTTCTTTCACAGGGCCATAGATAACTCTAAGGATTCTCCTTTCAAAAGCTGCAGTGGTTGGTGTATTAAGCTTTGATAACATATTATTTATTTATTTTTCCTATAAAAAAACAAAACAATTAAAAAAATATATACGAATATTACCTATAATACGTTGGTAGAAAAAAATCCTAACACTTTTATCAAACAAATGTTGTTTAAGTTCCACGCAAAATACTTATGAAAAACGACTTTTATTTTAAAACACTGAAGACCAGAAAAAAAATCACCTTTTATATGTACATCTAAACTAATACTGGGTTGTGGTCCCGTGGTAGTACGGACTCACGGCCCAAAGGTCCGAGGTTCAAATCCCACTTTAACACTGAATTTCCATTTTTTCAGAACTTGTTATTTACGATTTTTAGGAAACGGTCCGAAAATTTTAACATTTAAGTTAATAAGAAGAACTTAATTACCTTTCTTTTTTATTTTATATATCAAAATACAGGTAACCCTCCTTTAACACGGTCTCCAACAACACGCTTCTGCTCTAACCCTATTAATATTTTGCAGAAACCCTCCTACAACACTGTTTTTGACAACACTGTTGTGTAAATGATGAATGTATAATATAATATAATATAATATAATTTTAACAATACATTTATTTTAATAACTCACACTATTAATTTATTTATTTTACCTCGTGGTGTAGTGGTCAGTGCGTTTGCCTACCAGACAAGAAGTCTCGGGTTCGATTCCCGACATGGTTGAGATGAAATATTTATTTAAAAAGGTGTTTTACACAAGGATATTTCATAGTGTTTGGACTGGCACCTGAACCGTAAAACTGATTATCTTTCCTTCATATTACAAAAATGATCAAGATACGCTGCGATTGGTGTACCAATGAAGTGCCCTATGCACCATTAGGTGCGAAAAGGAAATGGGATGATGATGATTTGTTAGTTCTATTGTTTCTTCATACAAACAAGTTTTTTAATATGTGTATTTTATTAATGCATGCGTGTAATTAATATAAAATATGTAACTTTTTTTTTTTATGCGAATACTTCTGATTTTATATTTAGGATTGAGAACTATTTATGTTATTACAGTATAGTAAGTTATACACACAAGTTGGTTATAGACTGGGTCAGAGAAAATATGAAAAAAAGAACCACGTAACTGCATTATGGTGTCTAGCTTAATTATAAATATATTTTAACTATTTAATGTTCCATAATATTATGTTGCAGGCTTCCAGAACAGGGGCCTGATTCTGTAGTTAATTCGTTTCGTGAATTCATTCGTATCGTATGAGCGAGAACGAGAGTGAATTACGATTTGATTGCGCTAGAGTGAGATGGATATATGGGAACGAACAAACTTATGTAACGAAATTGTTACAAAAAAAGTGCTCTGGTCGTCGATACACTGAAAAAACCGTCCAAATGCATGTACGGAGACAAAACCGTTCGATTTAACAAATTTTAGAGATGACGCGTACTAAATTTATCGAAACAGAGAGGAAAGACATTTTTGAGAAGGAAATACGAAAATCTAGGCATTTACAGGGTGTATGTTCATCATTGGCTGGTTTCAGTGGCTACTTTACACACTGTGTGATATAAGCTCCTTTACTTCGCAAACGTTTTTTTTTTCTTTTGAGATCTATTGAAACAATTTAAAGATGTTTTCATAAGCATGTGTCAATCTAACTAGTAGGTATGAGGAAGCATAAAATTTTAACGGTTTCAATAGATCTCAAAAGAAAAAAAAACTTTTGCCGAGTAAAAGAGCCAATGTTACACAGCGTGCAATGTGGACACTTTAACCAGTCAATGACAGGTCATAAGCCCTATAAATGCCTAGACTTAAATTTTTAATTCTCATAAATGTTTTTTCCTCTCTGTTGCAGTAAATTTTGATCTTAGTAATTCCCTAGGGAGTGAAATCCAAGCCAGTCTAGAAACATTTGGACATGCTCAAAACATCGCTGAAAAATATTAATTAAATGCAAAAAATAAATCTGGATTTTGTTTCGGTTTTAATCAGCAACCACCGCACTGCGGCAGCGCCGTATCGTGTCGGAACGACAAGTAACTGGAATTACACCCAAAATTTGACGCGGAGAGGCAAAAGCTGCGTAAATTGATGCTAAAGTGACGTGTAAATATGGGGTTGGGTCGCCCTGGGCAGTGCCTAATAGGACCGGCTGTAGGTTTATTATATGTTACTCCAATGGCCACTTAATAAAAATTAGTTGATAGTAAAATCACAACGCGACATAACGCCCGGTGAAAATTTTTACACGGCCAGTTTATTTTCTTCACCACAATTCTCAAAATAATAACCATGGTTCACTAACAAAAAAATTACAATTTCTTTATCTACTACATACATATTTAGGTAATAAATTTCTCTTGATTATGTCTGGTCTGCCTAACTAAGTACAACCTGTTTAAAGGCAGACATTTTTATGCAAAAATAAACAATAATATGACTACCTACAAGTTAATTTATTATAGAAAAATTCAACACTTAAATATACCATTTATTATTTTAGAATGTTTTTGAGTAAATTTTTCTACCTTAATCCAGTAACAATATTTGTACAAATTTATTTCACAAATATAAAAAAAATATACAAAGTTTGAATATTAGAATAAATGAAAGGAACACGGAAATGGACTTACCTTTAATGTGATGAGGATGTTCTTCAATATTGGCGCACTGAATGATGAAAGTTCACCACGAATTATTAGACAAACTATGCAGTGCCCTTTGCACCATTACGTGCGGTAAGAGAATAATAATGAAATAAATATTAATAAAAAATATTTTTTTATATATCTACGATTCGGATCTGCTGTCAATCAAGAGCGCCTGTGTTTTGCATACTCCCATAATATGGAATCTCTTACCTCACACTGCTCTGAATGCACCATATTCAAAAGGTAGATTGCTGTAGTAAATATTTATTTTTTATAAAAAATTAAATAAATGGATGAATCTAATTTTTATGAGAAGAGCCTTACGTATTAAAAGATTCTCACTTCCTTGTAATCTAGCGACGTGCCGTCAATTTCAGCAAGAACAAATTTTTGTCTTGCATCACGTGAAATTATGGATTATGGCATTAGAGCAGTGATTTTTTAACATAATAAATATATTTTATCATTAACGTGTGCTCCATTTTCTAATAAATAAATTGTTTTCTATGGAAGCTAGAATCATATAAAAACCCTTAACAGGTCTCCAGACGTGCGGTATACAAATACGATAAATATTTTTCAAAACCCCAAAATGTAAAAAACAACAGAAAATTTAATTCTAATGCTCTTTCATTAAAAAATAGGTTTAGTTTTGAGTTGCGGAAAACGGTACAACGAAACCTCGATTTTGTCGATTTTAGTAAAGTGTAATCAGTCCGACGAGCAGTTGTGTTGTTCGCACAATATCTATCAGGGAGGCATTTGCAAGAGAGTGACAGAAAAACAAATACCTATTGATCTAAATTATAATATTCCCTTAAAGGCAATACCAATCTTTACCAAATCGATGTGCCATATATAATATATTTCTTTTTGAATGATTTTTTTGTGTTTCTGATCCTATATTTGTGGTGATATACTCATGTGTCTGTGTCAACTAATTGCTCGTCCCATCTCAACACAGAACTTTTAGTCCCATGGAATTTGGACTTATGTCTCAAATAATGTGTTATTTTGTGATTGATATAATTAAATTAAAATATTTACACAATTCATTATTTGAAAAAAGAATGTTAAGAGTAGGTACAATTGGCGGATTTTTTCTATACAGCAATATTTTCCAACCAACCAATGTTAAAATCTGACAAGCAGGCAACAAACAGTCGGCTGTCGTCAACCGTTACACGTTGAGAAATTCACCCCTTCGGGCCTCATGTAATCAGCCCTCTGGGCCTCGTTTTATCAGCCCTACAGGCCTCAGTTCATCGGCCCTGCGGGCTTCAGTTATTTTAGGATCTCACCGATGAGGGCATTGATTTACTTGTTTTAGAAATAGACTCAATATGCAAAAGGTTTGTTTGAATTCAGATTGTGTAAATGAAGGCAAATAATATAACACATTTAACGGATGTTAACCGGCTAGGTGCCGTAAGCGCGTTTACGCGCACTCCGTTTTCATGCTCGAAGGGCCAGCCATACAAAATTCTCGTAAAAATGCGTGTCTTTGTATGCGTTTTACGCGTCGAGGTCAAGTATTCCAAACGAATTTAGATTTCATACATTCGGAGACGCTTAGAAGCTTGATGAAACATTAGAACACGAGGAATCATTTAAATTATCGACACGACAGTGGGCCAAATGAGAGTTTCTAATAAATGGCCTACTGGGATCTGCCATAGAATAAGACGATAAGGATTATACTCTATAGAAAAATGTATTCTAATGTCGAAAGAATGCACAAAAAAATTGGCTCACTTGCAGAAAAGTAACAAGTAAAATAATATGTAGCAATTTTTGTACGTAAAATAACTAAAAGGATAAATGAAAAAATAAAAAATCAATTTTAACATATTACAACAGATATTAAGAACATTCAATAGAAGGTAATTTAGAAGTCTAGGCATCTACCTGTCATTGGCTGTCGTAATATGTCAATGTTAACACCTCCCCAGGGAGTTGAATCCAGTCCTTGTCTGCAAAAATTTGGAAAAACTCAAAATATTGTTGATAAACACATTGTACAAGAGATTTAAGCTGCACAATGAGATACATGAATAAATAGAAAACATTAATATATTTCAAATAAAATTTGAAAAAACATTTTCTTGAGAAGTTTTGATAAAAACATCTAATGTTACTAGCAGACCCGATAGACGTTGTCCTGCCCGAACGTTGGCTTACCTTTGAAAAATACTTTTTATTGATAAGTAGGTACCTAGGTGCTTGTTTTTTATTAAACTCCAAAACTAAAAATTGTTAATATTCAAATATTGAATTTAAGTAGGCACTTGTTTATGGTTGAATTCCAAAACATAAAACAAATATTTTTTTAAATATGGAATATTTTTTGCAAACGTCAAATTCCGGTCTTCTCACCAACAGAAGGGTGTACTTATGTAGGAATACGATTTTAAAAAATGTATTAAATTTAATGTTATTTTAGTATTACCAAAAATCCAGTACAAAGAAATAAATGGGTAGAAATGATAAGGAATTTAAGGAAAGATTCATAAAAAACAAATGCTGTTTGTAAACAAAAACAAACTTTTTTATACACAAAAAAAACAAAATTTTTCCATTTTTTGTAAAAGCATTCTCCTTGAATGCAACCCTGGCTTACTTCTTTTTACATATTATATGGAAGATTTTAATATCTACGAACACGCACAGCGCAAAGATCTATATTTCTCTGAAAACCGCACGTAAAACGGCTAAGCCGCTTAGGAGAAGTTTAGTGACATCAGACGTATAGAGGAATTATATATATAAAGATATAAGGTTTACATTAGTTCTGAATTAACTTAATAAAGCATAAACAAATAAATAAATACCGAGCGACGCAGAAGAAGTTAATTTTTCTTAAAGGGTTTTATGATGCTTACAGATTCAGATTAACTAAATATAATATTTTGACTTTTTTGTGCAAATTTTTCAGTCTAGAATCCAAACAACAAGAGCCGCTTGCATTTCGATATTTTCTTTCGACGGACTGTACGAAAATGACGATCACACCAAGGTGTTAAGATGATTTCATTTACAGCACCTACAGAACCCCTCCGTTTTATTCTACTTAATCGTAGATAAAATGTGTGAAACAGATTTCTTTTTCCTTTTCTCGAGAACACATCGATACCAGCGCATCATTATTGGAGCCAGACGTACCTTGAATAGTGCGATGTTTATTAGAAGGAACATTCATAAAGAACGCCATAATATTTTATATGCACGATAAATATTACCGCCCATAATATCATCGAATCAATTAAGTTATCATGGCCGATAAAAATACTTATATTCAAATTAAAATGTGTGATAATGCACTATACAAAAGTGGGCCCTGTCGACGTCGCTGTAATGGTCTGAGAGAAATTAAGACGTTTACTTAAATTTTACTTATTACAGGCCGACCCGACAGGCGTTGTCCTGCCCGAACGTTGGCTTGCCTGCTATTACCTTGGAAAAATACTTTTAAAAATACCTAAGTAGGCTGAATGCTGTTGAAATGCGATCTCTCAGGCAAATGTGTGGTAAAACTATATACGATAGATGCACAAATGTTGAAATCCGTACATTATGCAAGGCTGAGACAAGCATTATCGACAAAATCAAGAAAGGGGCTCTGCGCTGGTTTGGACATGTAGAACAAATGGACAGTGAAAACAGGCTAAGAATATTTACAGTGCGAATGTTGACGGATGCAGAAATAGAGGAAGGCCGAGAAAGACATAGCATGATCAAATCCAACAGATACTTGAAGATGGACATGTCAAAAGTCGGAATAATCAGCGCGCGTGCATGAGAAGATGTATGAATGTAGAGAAAACGAGATCTGTAGGCTAAGATAGAGTGTTGTGGCGTTCTATCTTCTCTGCCTACCCTTACGGGGAAACGGCGTGATGGTTTGTTGTTGTTGTTGAATTCTTTTCGCAAATGCCAAAATCGGCTTTCCTTGTGATTGATGTAGGTATTTAAATCGGCTTTTCTCACCAACAGGGGTGCACTTTATTCATGAATGCGATTTTCATAAACGTATTTAATGTCAGTAAAAAGAAACAAGTGTGAAGAAATTATAAAAAATGTAAGGAAAGAATCTGATTGGGATCCATAAAAAACTAACGTTGTTTGTAAACATTCAAAAACAATCTTTTTTTAAACACAAAGGAACAACATCCTTCCAATTTTTGTATATGTATTCTGGTTATATTATATAAGTTAGTTTTAATATAATTCTCGACCAACAAGCCACAGAAAGTGCCTTTGTGGGATGCAAGTTACTTGAAATTTAAAAATAAATAAATATTTGTAAATTAGTGTAAAAATGCATTTCCAAATAATAATTAAAAATAACGCGAGGAACTTTGAGGAAATACCATCCGCATATGCCTATGAATAAATATATGTAGATTGTTATAATTAGAGCACACATACGAATATCTTGTGATGGTGGTAGGTTTGAAGGTGAAATACGGCGAGGTATTGGTATTGCTAAAAGTTCTATGAGTCGGCTGGTAAAGACTTGGAATAATCGCAGTATAACCATTAACACCAAAAAGAGACTGGTGAAAGCCTTGCTTTTCTCAGGGTTTATGTATGGAGTGGAGTGTTGGACACTGAGGGAATCTGAAAACAAAATAATCGAAGCTTTCGAAATGCGGTGTTGGCGGTGAATGCTGCGGATTCCGTGGACGGCCAGACGTACGAATGCATCCATACTTCAGGAACTGGACATAGAAGAAAGACTAACATCCACGTGCGAGAAAAGAATCCCGCAGTTCTTTAAACATATTTCCAGGGGAACTCTGATAGTTTGGAGAAAACCATTCTCCTGGCAAGTGTTGAAGGGACAAGTTCGCTTGGACAAGATGGGGCGGTAGTCACTGAATTATCAGAATCATCACTGACGAATGCCTTTTGCACAAGACTGTTCCAGATGGAGGTAGACTGTCCACAGACGAGCCGTGTCTGGAGGCGTAATCACCATCCTCAGGCATGAGGCACGGATTGAAGAGAGAGAGAAGAATATGTGTATGAGTGCCTTATTTCAAGATTCAACATAAATAAATCAGCGCTCTGTAACTGCAAAAGGTGTTTGAATGATTGACGTAGGTATTTTAATTGTACATCACCCTTGCGGTAATTAAAAAACATTAGTGCGTTACAAATCATAATAACCAATAATGATAATTTAAAACGGTCATTAACCATTTAATTTATTAAGTTTAATAGTGTACGGACAATGAAATTTATTTATTTAATTTACCCATTCTGTCTAATCCCCAAGCAAAACATTTGGTATACAAAGTTGCAACCCACATCAAAAGATTTCTGAATCTTATAAAATAAGTCGTTCTTAAATTTTATTACCTTCTTCATACGCCACTTAAACACCGTGATCGCATGCTTGTATAATTTTAACGTGCACAAAAATAAGTAATTTTTCTCACAAAAAAATAATTTAATCAAGTGTTCATAAATGCCACACGCGGGTTGGATTTGCCAAATATCAATATTATTTATTACGTTATAAAAATATCTATACGTGCTATGGCCGAGTTTCGGTAAGCACAAATGATACGCTGTCGTTTGTTTTCTATAGTCGCGTTCATACGAGGACAGAACAATATTGTCCTCGAGTAAACAGACATTTGAAGGACAGGACAATGGACCGAGACATTGTTCGAGAAATAGACGGGCAGGTTATCCTATATCCCGGATATATCCAGAACGTCCTCGTCTGAACGCACACGGACAAGACAGGGGGACAATAATCACTTGCTTCGCGTGTGCGTGTATATTTCGCGCATTTGTTCTGAAGAAATTTTGCTCTTTATTTTAAAAAATAAATAAAAACATTAAGTTCATCCTCTAATAGCTAAGGAAGTTCAGTGGTTGAAAAAAAAAGGTTAATAGGCTATCAAACTAAGCTAAATTAAAAAAAAATGTTTTTATCCTATCGTACTATCATAACTATGTTTTTCCAAAGTTTCGTAATTTTGAAATTACTCCGCCCGTGATGTCACTTGTAGTCGTTGGTGCGTTGTGCTGCCATTTTAAAGTAAAAACTCGTAGCTGTCAAAATACACCAAACAATGAAAAAAATTCTACCCGGAAGAAATCTGTCACAACAAATAACAGCGTTGCAATAGGGAAATACATTTTTAAAAAAAATATTTTCAAAAGTAATATAGGTCTATGAAATACTGTAGAGTAAAAAAAATTTTTTTTGCTAATAATAAGTAGCATAAACAATACTTTTAAATTTTGTAATTTTGAATTCCTGCAAAAACGGAATTTCTTTTTTACATTTATGAATGAAAACATTTCTCCACAACATCCATATTGACTTTAAAAATACAATTAATTATTCTAAATCTATTGCATATATTGTTATCAGTATTGGTAGTATTTATTTTTTATTTTATTTTTATTTTATTTTTATTTTATTTTTATTTTATTTTTATTTTATTTTATTTTTATTTTATTTTTATTTTATTTTTATTTTATTTTTATTTTATTTTTATTTTATTTTTATTTTATTTTTATTTTATTTTTATTTTATTTTTATTTTATTTTTATTTTATTTTTATTTTATTTTTATTTTATTTTTATTTTATTTTTATTTTATTTTTATTTTATTTTTATTTTATTTTTATTTTATTTTTATTTTATTTTTATTTTATTTTTATTTTATTTTTATTTTATTTTTATTTTATTTTTAATTTATTGATTTGAAACCAACACTGTCATGGTAATGAACAATACATAAAGAATAACAACAAATAACAAGACCAATTATGGGTTTCATATAGGAACAAAAAACAAACTTGCAGTTCACTAGCAGTGAGAGGAAGTGGGATGGGAAAATAGGGAAAGAAGAGAAGAAGAAGAAATAGTAAGTAAATATAAAACAATGAAAAAAGAAATAAAAATGCGTATAAATGTACACATACAACATATAAACATACACACACACATCCATATATATACATACATACATACATACACACATATACATACATAAACATGCATATGTATATACACATACATACACACATTAACGCCTACACTAATGCACATACTTTCGCGTACATATATATAATTAACTAGCTGACCCGACAGACGTTGTCCTGCCCGAACGCTGACTTGCCTTGGGAAAATACTTTTTATTGATAAATAGGTACCTAGGTACTTGCTTGTGATTTAATTCGAAAACTTGGTTAATATTCAAACATTACATTAAAGTAGCTACTTTTTTATGGTTGAATTCCAAAGCAAAAAATAAGTATTTTTTCAAATATAGCATTCTTTTTGCCAACGTCAAACTCCAGTCGTCTCACCAACAAAGGGGTGTACTTATGTAGGAATACGGTTTTTAAAAATTCATTGAAATTAATATTATTTTAGTGTTACCAAAAATCCAATGAAAAGAAATAAATGGGTAGAAATTATAAGGAATTAAGGGAAAGAATCTGATTGAGATCCACAAAAAACAAACGATGTTTGTAAACATTCAAAAACAAACTTTTTTTAAAAACAAAAAAGCAACATCTTTCCATTTTTTTGCAAATGCATTCTCCTCAAATGCAACCCTGGTAGATCGATGAATAAAATATTTATGCTCCTTACTTCTTTTTTACAGATTCGATTAAAGATTTTAATATCTACGAACACGCACAGTGCAAAGATCTATATTTCTCTGAAAACCGCACGTAAATCGGTTAAGCCGTTTAGGAGGAGTACGGTGACATCACACGTAAAGAGGAATTATATATATAACACAACAACAACAACAAACCATCACGCCGTTTCCCCGTAGGGGTAGGCAGAGAGGATAGAACGCCATAACACTCTATCTTGGCATACAGACCTCGCTTCCTCTACATTCATACATCTTCTCATGCACGCACGCCGATTATTCCTACTTTTGACATGTCCATCTTCAAGTATTTGATCGTGCCATGTCTTTCTCGGTCTTCCTCGTTTTCTGCATCCATCAACATTTGCATCGTAGATCCTTTTGGCCGTTCTTTCGCTGTCCATTCTCTCTACATGTCCAAACCAACGTAGCACCCCTTTCTTGATTCTGTCGATAATGCATGTCTCAGCCTTACACACGGCCTTCACGGATCTCGACATTTGTGCACCTATCATACATCGTTTTACCACACATTCGCCTGAGGGATCGCATTTCGACAGCATTCAACCTACTTTCCTCATTATTTTTCCAATTCCATACTTCGCTCCCATACATTAGAGTTGGAACTAGAACTCCGTTGTGAACTGCTAGTTTAGCCTTCTGCGATAAACATTTGTTTGCCAAAGTGGATTTTAGTGCACCGTTCATCCTGTTCCCGGCACCCTCCTTTCAGTATCTTTCTCAGCCTTTCCGTCCCTAGTAAACATACTTCCCAGGTACACAAATTCTTCTACCTGATTTAGAATATCTCCGTTCACGCTGATCTCACATTTAGTTATATTTTCATCCCTTTCAAAAACCATCACTTTCGATTTATCAACATTCATAAGCAAATCGCTTTTCTTGCATACCTCGTAGACTTTTGTTACCAAGAATTGAAGGTCTTCTTTGCCGCTAGCATGAAGCACGGCATCATCCGCATACAGAAGACAGTTAACAGTTATACCACTCATTTTTGCTCCCATTCTTAAATCTTTCAGTTCTTTCATACAGTTATCGATGTATAAGGTAATAAAATAATGAACACTAATAAGTAAGACGATAAAAAAATAGAAACTAAAATTACTTGTGTGTAATATTTCCCTATTGAACGGTTATTGCTAACATAAACTTGTGACGTTTCAAAGTAGTAATTTTTTTTCATACATTTTCGTAAAACTTCACCGTATGCTCTTATTTTTACCGTATTTTAAGAACACATTTTATATATATAATTTTCCCTAGCACTGAACTTTCTCATTCCAATACATCTTCGTATAAAATAAATCTTATTTTTGCGAACTCGATCGTAACGCGCGTCGTCGTGTTTTGATTTTCGCAGCGTTCCGCGTGTGAAGTACAGTGGCATTTTAGTATTGTCTCGTTGTCCTGTTTATTGTATTATCCTCGTGTGAACCCAGGTTTGAACTTATCTTGTGAAAACTCTCTGATCTCCTTCCATTCTTTATAGTTTTAGTTTTGCTCTAGAAATGTGTAGTTTATAATTTAATAACAGACAAACGACTCAAATGAACTCAATTTCGTGTTTTCTTTGGCAAGGTATCTATTTTGTTGAAACTTATAAATTAATTTTATCGCTCACAGCAGATTTAAAGTCACATATTGTTTCTACAATACATGCGATAGTAAACGATCAAAACTTATCGTCTTTTTCTTTAAAAAATGTTACACTTTAAGTGGATTTTGATATTTTTATGTTTTGAATCACTGGGAAATAAAGATCCGCAAAGAAAAAAAAAAGTATTCATTATTTTATTTCACAACAATATTTTGAGTTCGTCCAAATTCCGGTAGACAATGACTGGATTCAACTCCCTGGGGAGCTGCTAATATCAACATACTACAACACAGGTAAAAAACATTTCAGAGAAGGTAGTATAGAAGTCTAGGCATCTACAGGGCTTATGACCGGTCATTTTATGCCCTGTCATTGACGTTGAAAGTGACCACTTTACATACTGTGTAACATTCAGCATTTAAAACCAATTAGCCCAAGAAGTATCAAAATTTGAAAGTAATTTTCAGGCGTTTCCTAGTATGTGAAATAATTCGATCGAATGAATCTCTTCGCAACAATAAAGGTTTTGTCTTTTTAATTTGACTTAAATCAACAGATGGAATAATTGAAGAAATATGGATGTTCAAACATAGGCAAAATGGTAAATAGTACACAGCGTGTAAAGTGGCCACTTAAACCAGCCAACGACAGGTCATAAGCCCTGTTAATGCTTAGACTTTCATATTCCATTCTCTAAAATGTTCTCCATCTCTGTTGTAATTTGTTTATGTTAATGACTCCCTAGGAGGTGAAATCCAGTCTTTTGTCTATAATCATTTGGACAAACTCAAAATTTTGTAACAAATAATTTTTTTATATGAAAATAATAATACGAAAGAATTTATAAAAAAATTTCAAGTAAAAAAATAACAGCATAATTCAAATATATACCTTAATTTACTTGTCCACTTATTCTACTAGCAATTTAGCAAAAGTAACTAAGCACATTGATTTCCACGAATTACTTTTATATATGTTTTTTAAAATTGTCACTGGAAAAAATTCACATGTCTGTCATATTATTAGTAATAGTATCACATTGAAAATCTAAGAGCAAATTGATCATAATTTTATGACAATATCTTTAAGAATTCTTACTCGCAGGAACATAAATCACCGCCAATTCACATAATTAAACACTAAACATCCATTTACCGAGAAACGATACAAAAGAAGATACCAGTTTTATTACTCTAAGTAAATACATCTTTGAAAACAATCACGTTTTATGAAAGGAATAGAATAAGCTTATAAACGCAATGGCATAAAATACTGACTGCCCCAACAAATTCATAATATTGTTTATTCCCTTGCTTTATTTTTGTTTTGTATGCTCCGCGCAGCGTACTATAAAGGATGTATTCACAAGAATTGAAATGAAATACAGTATTACACAGAATTGTCAAGAACGTCAATAAACGTATAAAAAATAATACTAAAAGTGATGCTGCGTTGTCCCCCCACTTTCCCATTTGAAACATTGCTCCAATTCATGAAGGTACTGGACATTCTTCTTCTTCTTCGTGTGTCGTGTCGGGTCCCTCCAACGTTGACGATGACTTGGGAGAAAGTTTCCCTATCATGAACAGTGTGAAACAGCTCCTCCACAGTTCTATTCCTGGTCCATGCATGGATGTTTCAAAGCTAGGAAAGCTTTTTTCTTTCGACCCCTCTACGTCCCTCGATCTTCCCCTTCATGATAAGCTAAAGTATGGCATATTTATCACCTCTCAACACATGGCCAAAATATGAAATCTTACGGACCTTAACGGTGGTGGATAGTTCTCTATTCGTATTGGCTCTATGTAATACTTCATTGTTGGTTATCATATCAGTCCAAGATATATTTAACATTCTACGGAGGATCTACATTTCAAATGCTTCAAGGCGGTTTATAATATTAACTTTAAGAGTCCACGTCTCTACACCGTACAGTAATATAGACCATAAAAAACATTTGACCACTCGTTGTCTCAGCTTAAGGTTTATATTATGGTCACAAAGAAGATTTTTCATTCTGTTAAATCCTGTTCGGGCTGCTTCTATTCCGCATTGTATCTCAATGTCGGGGACTAGACTTTCAGTGATGATACTGCCCAAGTACTTGAACTGTTTCACTCTCTCAACATTGACATCTGGATAACTGAACATTAGGCATTTTTTTAAAAAAAGAGTCACTGACCCATTTCTGGTCATGCGGCTACAAGAGTAAATCGCAGCAGAATGCCCGTACGAGGTTTTCCTGTTATTTGTACGACATTTGCTCAGAGGAATTTCTCTTTTGTGACCCCAAGAGTGTTCAATATCCTGGATGAACATATTAAGTTCTCCAAAACGAAAGTCTTTTTTGGGAGGAGTGTACAAGTCTGGATTTTATCAAAGGGAAGAGACCATTGCAGGAGACTGCTGCGAGATATTGCATAGATTTGTATACTATTAGACGTGTTGTCCAGATGCCCTTTGAAATATATGTATGTTTATGAAATAATACTTAGTTTTTATTTTTGCTATTATTTAATTATGTTCGTGCTTCCACTTTCTATTATGTTGTCTCCTAACGCAACCCTTGGTCTCATAGAGTTTGGGATACGTTATTATTGTATATTATTTTGTAATATGCATGTACATATTTGTATGAATAAGTAAATAAAAAAATAAAAAAAATCAAAAAAAAATCATATAGTACTTCGATTAAAGTACAATAAAAAAAACATAGAATTTGTGGATATTAAAATAAAAAATGATTTCTCAATATTAATAAATTCAATATACTTTAAGCTAATCACAATCTAGTTAAATTAGAGAATACAATCCCGATCGTTTTTATTTATCACGGGATTATGGGATTTTTAATGCATAATACAGGAATACGACCACGTTGTTTAAATTAGACTCAAATAAAAAAAACAAAAATAATTTTTAGAAAATCGTTTATTTTATATAAGATAATTAGGAGTAACAGAATATCTTGCGAAAGACACCAACAAAGATAACAAAATTAGACAATTTCTGCATAATATACTTAAAATTAAACTTGTTTATTATAAATACAATACAATATAATTTTGTATAAGACAAAACATAACAAAAAATAAATGTTTGGAATTCCGAAAATGCAAGCGCAGAAATATCAAAGCATCTAATGTTTCATTTATAAGCCTGCTTCTTAGTTTATTGCCAACATAAGCAGCAGCTAAAAATGCTCGCTCGGGTTCTATAATGGTTGGAGAAATAGGCAACAGATATTTATATGCTAATTCTAAGTTATATTCACGAACTCCTCAATTTTCAATTAGGTCCATATCACGTCTAATGATTAAATTCGTCAATCCACCAAACCTGATTCATTTCGTGCTTCAGGAGGATCTAGGAATTCCATACTTTTAGAAATTTCAAGTTGTAACTTTTCCTCGAGTGATAATTGGGGTTGGAGGGCATGTTGCCTCGGTTCATCATCATAAAGTTGATTAAGCTGTTTTTTTTGTTGTAATTAAGTGACCTTAACGTAATCTAGAGTTATTGTCAAGGCGCAACTGAATGCAAACAAAACCTGTTTGTGGCAACCCCAAAAATCCCGAGATTAGCCAAAGTAAAATCCCAGGTTTTTTGGGGCTTGAAAACGACCAGGATCCCGTAGTCTCTAAGTAAAATGCACTTATGACAGCGATTGTTCCAATCCTCTGAACATTTTTGGAATAAATTTTTGGTATGGCCTTCAGTTCCGTCAGCGATTCGGTCTTTATCTCTTCTATGGTCGCAAAACGTCGTCCGTCTACTTTGGGAACAAGAAAAAGTCGCAGGGGGCCAAGTTTGGTGAATACGGTGGCTAGTACATCAATGCAGTCTGGTTTTTTGTCAAAAAGTCGCAAATAAGTTACGAGACATGAGCGTGGAATTTTTGCTCTGGAATTAACTTGAAAATTTGTCGATCACATCGAATCACGTCTTACTAGTTCGTCTGTCAAAAATCAACTACTACATCGTAAATGTTCGAAAATTGACATAACAATTGAAAACGTGTTAACCAATCTAGGAAAAAGGGGTTCTTTCAATTACGTATTTGAATTTGCAATTTAAATAATCCGTGTATTTTTCGATCCAACATCGTACAATAATCTATAATTTAAGGAGGGCGTTTTTATTGAGAAACAAATGTTTCGGTAGCCGTGTGATGTGATGTTAGATAATAATAATGACATTATGTTATTAAAACACAACTAGATATTTTATTAGAACACGACTGTGGCCAGCAATACGTGGGCGGCTGTCTCGCCGTACTAACTCAGCGCGAGATGTATGCCACCTAGGATTTTATTACTAAAGGGTACCAATCGCCAAAATCATTTCCATTAGCTCTGCGGGCCTCGACTAGTCGAGATCAGGGACGCCTTAGCCCTTTGCGTCTCATAATATACTTAATGTTGTTCGAAGTGATAAAAAAATGGTAATAAAGAAGAATCTGTCACTCAAAATAATGCTACCACAACCATACAATATTTAGATACTGAATAAAATTTTTATTTACACAAAAAGTAAGGCTAGTAAGCGATAGAAATTAAAAGAGAAAACGTACTACACGCGTCTTCTTCCTGGAACTATCCTTGCCTAAGTAGGCTGCTGGAGTCAGCTCTTTTCATTCTTAGTCGGTATATTCTTCGGTTCTGGGTTTTACTTTCATCTAGACCGTTTCTCTGTAGGATTTTGGAGCATTGAGTTATCCTGGGGTTCTTTGGTCTTTCTCTGGATAACAGTCAGGGAAGATCCATAGGCATTGCCTTATTTACTCTATTTGGTCTGGTGGTCTATGTTTTATGTGCCCGTACCATCTCAGCTGTCTCTCTTCCAGTTTATTGTTTATGTTAGTAACATCCAGGCTACCACTGTCAACAGCAATAGACTGGGGACAGATCCTTGGTCTACCACTACTTTGGTTGGAAATTTATCTGGTATTCCCGATGTGCACCTAACTTGCGTTTCTCAATTGGTACACATATCTTGTATTGTAAGCACATATTCTTCCTGTACGTAAAAAGTCAATTATGTGAGTTCCCTGACATTTCATGATCAGATCGAAACAGTTTGTAGTAGTTTGTTGAAGATGTTAGGATTCGTCTTGCGTACTGCCAGGGTTTTTGGTGATACACGAGTACTGAGAATTCTTTATAACTCATTGATGCGAAGTAGACTCGAGAGTGGCTCGATAATTTGAGTACCATGTGAGTTGAAGTACTCTCTTATGGTGGAGAGGGTTCGGATGAAATTTCTTCGGTTTCTCTACATGAAGAAGTGCGGATATTATTCATAATTTTATCCCACTGAGTTCCTCCAGGGTATGCTTGGTTACAGCAGTATAAAGACCAGAAGGAATGTGTATTAAATTACGCACTTCTTTCGATTTTTGCGCGGTATTATTGACAACCTTGAAATTATGCGGAGCATTAGCTTTTATGTTCCGGATAATTATCTTAGACAGCGTCAGCTTATACTGTTTTGCATTCCAATATACAGGACCAACCTGCCAATGGTTATGCCTGTTGGAAGGGCTATCTCTATGTTGAACATTATTACTTTGGACATTGATATTTTTCACGTCTCTAAGGGAGTTTTTTCTTAAAAAATTCTCTTACTTTTTTAACATATTTTTCTCTGGATATTATGTATACTTATGTGTTATTTTTATATATACCCAATTTTACCTAATTATTTCAATATGTATGAATTAAATATTCCGTTTTGTAATGTACATATATATAAATAAATAAAATTGAAAATTGGAAAAAAAAGAATAGTTTATCACTTGCAGAAGTTTCCTCTACAATACTAATAATTACACAGGTTAAAATTTGTAACTTGCGCATTCTCCTACCATCATTGAGGTTCTCGGTTTGATTTCTTAAAAGAACGGCAAAAAATATGTTTGTTTATAAGCTGGTTTTACGCAGCAATATTACAGATAATTATTGTATCTGGATTGGGATCTAAGGCGTATGGCTGACCTTCCCGCATAAGATGATCGACATATACCAATGCAGTGACCAATGCACCACCAGGTGCGGATAAGGGTTTCATTATGATGATGATTGTATTTATTATTTTTAAAAATCAAATTAGTTAAATCTGCAAACGTTTATTTCATTTCCTTTGAGAGTTGTTATAAAAAAATACAGGTTTCATGTTTTGACATCCCTGTATCTTGGTGCTTCATTAATCATCTGAGTGAACAGTAAACAGTGAAAATTAGGAGAGTAGTGCATTTAATATGTTAGTTTTAAGCGTACTTATAATTATTTTAGGATAATTACTAAGGTAGGTAGGCAATTAAATTATATTTTGTTTCAACAATATTTTGGATGATTGGAAATGTTTGTTAAGAGAAAATGGATTCCACTCCCAATGGAGATATTTAAATTAACATTACACACAATATAAATTGAAAAAAAATACATTTCTGGCTTTGCCTAGTATGTAGGTGAAATAATTCAATTAAATGAATCTCACCCGCATAAATAAAGGTTTCAGCTCTTTAACTTCACTAACATAAACATATGAAAGAATTGAAGGAATATAGATGTTCAAATATGGGCAGAAGAGTGAATCGCAGCGAAATTTAAACGAATGCAGAAGCATCCTGTGTATATTTTATTACCATATCATTAGCAACTAACAAAGCAATAGTTAAAACAATAACCTGGTAAAAGAAGAAGTATAATAATTGGAAAATTGTTTTCAGGCGTTGCCTAGTAGGTGATTTGGTTCAACCGGATGAATCTCACCCACGTGATAAAGGTTTCAGCTCTTTTACTTCACAAAAGTCAAGAGATGGAAGAGTTGAGGAAATGTGGATGTTCAAACATGGGCAGAATGGTGAATGTTACACAGTGTGTAAAGTGGCCACTTTAACCAACCAATGACAGGTCATAAGCGCTGTAAAGGCCTAGACTTCCATATTCCCTTCTCAAAAATGTTTTCGCTCTCTGTTGAAATAAATTAAAAAAGCAATAGTTGTTCATGTCACGCTCATAAGCGCGTCTGAGCGCGAGAGAGACAGATATTATTTTCATAATGCGTATGCCGTGGAATGCCATACAATGGGCTTATTCACAGATACTACACAATGCTTTTTAGTAAGTATTGCGAACGCGCCAGCTTTAAAAAATCTACCAGTACGCTCAATCGTAGAAATTGCCTTACGTTCAATCCCAAAACCGCAAATAACATGACCCAAAATTTGGCAAATTGATTATTGTACAAGAATCTCCAAAAGATCTTGTACCATTTTCTGACCCTTGTTATACGAGCCAAAGAAGAATAAATAAGTTTGGTATCGAATGTGATTATGCAGGCCTTAGGCAAGTCCGTGCTAATTTTATAAAGCTAACCTCGAATAAATTTTCTGCATATTTCAATAAAAAATGCTAAATTAATTTGATGTTTGTTTAACAAAATGTACATAAGGAATGCTAATTTAATAAAGGATAATGGTCAATCGAAAATCGCAATCGAAGTTCAACGCTTCGTATCAAGGGAATAAACTTGTTTTTTATTGAATTTCGATCGATACTTGATGTGATTTTTAATCTTCACAATACTTTGTAAACAGAGATATTGGACGAAAAACTGTAAAAATTTTCCCCGAGATTCTAATTATGTAGCATCAACAATGTAAATTCTCTCTTTATGAGCTAAGAGGGATCTCTCTAATATTACAACGAGTGTGTTCGTCATTACGAGACGCGAAGAGGACACGCAGAATCTTTCTGCCGACTGTAAAGCTTGAGGCAATTTGTGGATAGCATATCATCTAGGACATATGTATTTATTATATACGCCCAGAGGTCCTTTACATGACAGGTGCAAAATTAAAATTAAAGCGTTTCATGGTGTAACAAGTAAATATGTATCTTATCATTCAATGTCCACTTTCTAGTTGGAGCACATGGTGACCACGAAGACCCTCCGTGCATCTCTATTGGCTGCCAGCTGTGCGTCCTCCCAAGTCAGGTTCACGTTCCGTAGTTCTGACAAACAGTCAGTAGTAAACGTCCAAGACTTTGAGAACCTGATGCCTTGTAAAGTAGGCAAGCGTGGTTAAGGCTGTTAGGAGGCACCCGCAGAATATCGCCGAGCTAACTGTGTCACCTCTGCTTGATGACAGTTGTCACTGGAGTTTGCAGCATCCGTTTTCTTATTACTTCATTCCTCACAAAGCCAAACCATCGCACACCCAAGATTCTTCTAAGACACCTATTCTCAAAACTCAGTATTTTGCTGTTTTGGGCCCAAATGTGGTACCACGATTTGCATCCGTAAGTAGGCGTTATAAAAATGACATTTGGTTTTCACTGAGTAAATATCTGATCTCCAGACAGCCGTCATACTGTTGAATGTGGCACCTGCTTCTCCTAGCTACACTCCCAGTTATTGTTTAAAGCTGCCATTTATTTAGCTGACAGGTATTTGAAACTCAAGACCTTTTCGATGATTTGGTTTGACAAAGAGAATGTAACAAGTTTTACACAGTATATGGGTTTTTGCGATATTGATTTTTAAACCCATGCATGCGGAGCATCTATTTACCTTATCTACAGTGACCTGAAGACCCCCGACTGAATCGTCAATTATAACCGCATCATCGGCATACTCCAGGTCGCAGAGTTTTTGGGAAGGGGAGATGGATATTTTTTGATGTAGTGGAATTGACTTCCTTAGGATAAAGTCCATAAGGATTATAAAAAAATCTAATAAATATCATCATCATTCTATTTCAACACCCAATGGTGCATAGAGCACTGCATTGGTAAACCAATCTCAGTGTAGCTTGATTTTTTTTATTACAAGAAAGTAAGATGATTAGTCTTACGCTTCAGGTACCAGTCCGGGGACTATGAAATATTTTAGTGTAAAAACACCTTTTATGAATAAATATTTCGTGTCGAACATGTCGGGAATCGAACCCGAGACCTCTTGCATTGTAGGCATACGCACTGACTACTACAGCACGAGGGCGAGAAATTTTAAATCTAAAAACTGACTGTGGAAAACGAAACAGATCATTTTTTTTCATACATGTTTCGTAGCCGGTGTAGTCTGACGGTTGGAGAATTTACAAAATGATTCAACTTCTTAGATTTTCACGGCCGTTAAGATGCACAATAAGTTTTTCTGGGTTATTATGCCGTGTGTCGTTCGTACTCTCTACCGACGTTTCGGATCGCGTTACATTCCATCATCAGGATTGATGTTATTTGTGTATGAATATGTGTTACGTTAGGTACTTAGAATTTTTACCGTGTCGTAGTCGTTTTTGTGTGATGTTATGTATTTGGGACTTGTACCGTGTCGTGTCGTTTAGATTAATGTGTACCATTATGTACTTAGGATCTATACCGTATCACAAATCTGTGTTACATTGCAATCTTTATGCGATTTCTTTATGACTGGGTACCAGGATGTTTTTAATCGCATCCCATCATGTAAACGTCGGTAGAGAGTACGAACGACACACGGCATAATAACCCAGAAAAACTTATTGTGCAAAATGATTCAAGTCTACCAGACGCCACGACAAATGTAGACTGTAGAAGACCATATCTATTTGGTACTTCGATATTCATCAGTCTTGTTAAATCAGGGATATCCAGTGTGCTATTCGCCATTTTATAAAAACTGATTGAATCATTAAGAACTCTTCGCTTGGAAAGGGATGACAAGTATAAAAGATTAAGTAAAAAGGTATGGTCAATCTGTTCAGGTGAAAAATTACCTTTAAATGATGAGTAAAGTTTTCCCTTTAAACAAAGCAGAATAAAAAAAATGGTTGAAGGATACATTTCTAATAAAAGTTTTTAATGAAAAAAATAAATTATGAATATTTTTCTTTTCATATTTATTGTAGTGTGTGTCGTTTGCACTTATTCTTGACGTTTCGGATCGATTTGCATCGTCCATAATCAGAGATAATATGGACGCTAAAGATGCGACTTGAAACACCGGCCACAATGAGTGGAAATGACACACGCCACAATGACCTAAAAAAGAATTTGGTTTCATCTGAACGTCCACTACTAGCCGTAAAAATCTAAAAAATATTACAAAATAAAGAAATTTTAAGTTATTTCTGAACGATTTGAATATTTAATTTTATGAACTTTGTATTTTCCAATACTCTAGACTCGTAAATAAATATGACAAGAAAAAAAAATAAAAGCAACGAAAAACTCATTTTTAATGTTTAACTTCCTGGAAAAACGTTTAAAAACGTATATAAAAAAATATATCGCTCTCGATAAAAAAGTGATTTAAATCTGTCAATTTTCACGCAAGTTTAAATAAATTCAACGCGTGTTTTCATTTACAATGCGTGCGATATCATATTAATATATTATACTCAAGCTACATAAGTGCTTACTGAAAGAAATATTATGTGTGAGGCACTATATGATCAAAGGAGTATAATACACTACATCTAGACATTTGTATATTTAAAATAACAACATACTTAAATATAATATTTATCTTCTTTCAGTTTCCAACGTGTACATTGCACCTAAGCAATAATAATTTTACGTTCATGTAGAAAAAAAAGTATTACGAGGGTTGCTACTTGAATTTTGAGATAGACAAGTAAAAACAAATATTTGTTTTCGAAAATAGCTTTATTTTTTTTCAAAATATTCTTTTTGAAGATCAATATACTTTTGCATGCGTTTGAACCAATTATCGAAGCACTTTTCCAGTCCGATTGAGTTACCTACGTAAACGTTTAATAACAATTCACCATCTTTGAAGAAGTTAAAAATGTTTTTTTTATATAGGATCAATACCCTTCATTAAATATATCCAAAATGTAGGATTAACTTTATCAATTTATATCAATACACGAAAATATATATGCAAATATAAAATACGATATTATTAAGGTTAAAAACATGAACTCGATTCTATGATAGTAATTTAAAAAGCGTTAAAAAATAATATTCCCCTAGTTAATAATCAAATATCTTTTTAATAAAGCCCACTAATCGTGTATTTTAGAACCTCCTAGCCCGCCTCCTTTCTTACCCCCACCCCCACACATTCTGCAACAGGTCACTAAATATTATTAACCCAATTTTAGTGCATGTCCGGACATGGCGGTGTTTGCATCCCCTTTAACTCTGCATGTAATTTGTGTATTTTTTCGTAAATACTAAGTATGCTACGGTGATGGTAAAGCTGAAAGTGTATTTAAGTATTTGCATGTTGGTGTAGTGAGTGTCCTGACGAAGAGATTGGTACGTTTCGAAACTGGTAGTCATAAAAAGTCGGTAAGTGGTTACATACTAATATTTACTAACATTAAATAAAATATAAATCCTATGTGGTGTTTAATTTGTTAAATTTTCTCTCTACTCGTATCTACATATACAGAGTGTTCATTAAACCCTGTCATATCCGAAACCACGATGATCAGCATGACCAAGAAGACATATTGGCGCATTAAAATAATTTTTTAGAACGATTAAAATTTAAAAAAAATATAAATGAAAAGAATCAAATGGTTGCTTACTTCTGCACGGGAGAAGGGGGAAGGGGGGAGTCTGATACTGCGCCACGCTCCCCTCACTTTTCCCCTGCAGAAGAAAGCAACCATTCGTTTTTTTTAATACATAATTTTAAAAAAAAATTTTTGTTCTAAATATTTTTTTAAATATGCCAATATGTCTTCTTGCCCGTGCAGATCATCATTTCGGATGTGATAGGGTTTAAAGAACACCCTGTATATTTGAAGCTTCCGTTTTCTGTTGGACCAACTAAAATGAGCACTGTATACCGTTAACGGGCTTAAGAGTTGTCATAATATTACGCATACAAAATATAGGGTCATTTTTAACGAAACAGGTACTAAAGTGTATGATAAATGAAGCATTCTTAATCTGAAGTATTTTCCCATGACACGAATAATTAAGTATACAACATTTGAAACTCGAAGAAATTGTTTAGAAGTGGGTTCCTGGGTTCATTGTGATGCTTATACTGACGTTGTTTACTGATTGATGGATAATTTCAAAAGCCTTACAAATGTGAGATATTGAAAGAACATGTAAAAATATATTATGAAATATGTCAATCAGTTTCAGAATATGGAATAATTAAATAACACACTGATCAAACAAATAATAATTGCACAAAAATGTTTAATAAAAATTATCTTAAGAGTTCCAATCAGAACTAGCTCCCTCGGTATATTCGAAAATCTTAATGTAAAATCTATAAAACAACTTTATGTAAAAGCTCTGTTACTATACGCACACAAAAATTATTTTCTACGTTCCACAAATACAAGAGTTACTAGATACTCCACCTTAACGATGCAAAAAAAAAATTAATACAACTGGGCCTACTACTCGGTTTAAGTGTACTATCTACTTCCAATATCCATAAGAACAATAAGTAAGTACTCACAATATATTTTTTTAATTAAGAAATGGATAGTGGAGGTGGGTTGCTCACGGATCGATGTGTGGATCAAGCCAAATAGATAAAATGTGTGTACTGTTTATAAAATTTGGTCTATATAAATTGGTTATGTTTTTTATGCTTATTTTAGTTTATATTGTTCATTATGTTAATGATAATTAGGTTTATTAGATTAATAACTTTTTAAAAAATTATTATTATTTTAACTTTGTTAAACAACTAATTTAAGGCATGTTTCACATTTTTTATAATGTTCCCCTCGGCACGGGACACCCCAGCGAGGGAACATTATTCTGTATTAAAACAAGAATACAAAGAATATGAAAATATAAATAAATAAATATCAATGAAAAAAAAGATAAATTATCGACCTTCATAAAATTAATGTTAAACGTTTATTCGTAGTGATTTTCTTAACTTCGTTTGTTCAAATATTAATTTTTGGCTTCAGAACAGAGATAAAATGATTCAAACAAGGTTCATCATCATTCCCTTTCCGCATCTAATGGTGCATAGGGAACTGAATCGTCACAGAAATCGCAGCGTATTTTGATCATTTTTATTACATGAAGGTAAGATGATAAGTCTTACGCAAACAAGGATCAGCTGGACCTAAAAAAGTTGAGATAAAGTTAGGTTGAAGTTAAATAATCGATGACATATTTTCAAAAAATTATCAAAATGGGTTGATATTATAGGACGAGTGCGCACTTGACGGATGAGTTGATTTGAGGTTAAATGAGAAAGATGGATCACAATTGAAGTTATTCATTAAGTAGTTGCACACGAGTTATATCCTACTATTTTGTACAGAAGGAATTCACAATAGCGAACACTGGTGGAGAGCTGGTGGCCGGGCGACACGGAATGCCAAGATGGAATGTAATGAGTTCTTCCGATGCATGGCGTTTAATATCTTGTCTGAGGTGACATTGCAGCGGACTACGCGTTGCGGGTCAAAGCGGAGTTCGGACCTCTCAATCTCACGGCTGATAGTGTTGCTCTCCACAATACGACCAATAGAGACTTGAATAAGTTTTCGTTGTTTCCCGACAAATGATATTACCTAAGCCTTATTGCATCGGGGAATACTACAGCCAACTTTATTGTAAAGCTCACTATAAGCTTGAAATCATCATCATCATTCCTCTCTCAGCACTTAATGCTGCAAAGGGCTCTGCATTAGTCCATGAACCTTAGCGTATCTTGATCATTTTTGTCACACAAAGGTAAGATGATCAGTCTTACCCTTCAGGAGCCATTCCAGGAACTATGACATTCAATACTACCGTAACCTTTTTAAAAATATATTTTATTTCATTCATGTCGGAAATTGAACCCGAAACCTATTGAGTGGCATGCAAACGCGCTGACCACTACACCACGAGGCCGACTTGAAATGACAGTATATGTTATTCCGCCGAAGTGTAAACAAAATAATTTTTCATAGCGTTAAACATGTCAAATTTCATGCTATTCAAATTTGCGAGGAATTTCACTGCATTACTTTAAAAAAAAAACTGCAGCTGAAACGAGTAAAATTTTGGCAAATATGTTCTGTTTGGAAAAAACTTGCATAGATTAGTTTCCATGCTTTAAAAATAATGTTCTTCGAACCTCTGATCTCCGAAAAGTGAGCCCGCAACACTAGCCACGGGACCACAACCCGATTCAGGGTTTTGATGTTAAAGATGACATTGTGGCTCATCGAAAAAGTTTGAAGACGAAGAATCGGAAGCATTACTCGAAGAATACCCACGTCAGACGCAAAATGAACCAGCTGAATCATTAGAAGTTGATCACACAACAGTTGCCAAACGTTTAAAAGCATTATAAATTATTCAAAAGCAAGGAAATAGGGTGTCGTACAAATTAAAGCCGATATACTATATGATATAGATTTGCGAGTGCGGATTTCAAAGATTAACACGGATTAAATTAGAAATATTCATTACTAAAAGTAACGCACTATTTCGCCATATAACGTCGAACGAAAACAGCGAGAACATGTTTAAGTTTCCTTCATGCAACTTATAAATACTAAGATACGCCTCGTGGTGTAATGATCAGAGCATTTGCCTACCACGAGGAGGTCTCAGGTTCGACTCCCGACAGGGTTAATACGAAATATTAATTTAATAGGGTGTTTTCACACTAAAATATTTCATAGTTCCTGGACTGGTACCTGAAGCGTAATTTATTTATTTATTTTTATTTGTGAAAAAAACAACAGTTTTTACATATATTGTATACAGAAAATAAGAATACATATGTACGAAAATTGTGAAAACAGTCAATAAAATTTTTCCACAGTGGTGTAAGATATTGGTTAAGTACATTAGCGGAATCAAAATAAAAGCAATTAACAAATGTTAGGCACTTAGAAATTGCAAAAAAAAAAATACATATCCTTAAATACAGTTGTAAAAATAGAGTTAATAGAATCAAGATAAATTTAAATTTAAAGAATAAGAAAAGAAAAGAAATGCTGATCATCTAACCTCCATGTAACAAAAATGATCAAGATACGCTGAGATTAGTGTACCAATGCAGTTCCCTATGCAGCATTAGGTGCGAATAGGGAATGATGATGAAGATACGAGGTTTAATAAAAATGCACTCAATATTTGAATTTCTGATCAAAATTCGTAATTCTAAGTCTTTATTTCAAGATTAATTAACATACTTATAATTGATCATAGTTATGCAGAAAGCAGCACACTAAAAATGCACAATAAAAAAAAATAGATATTGGTATTATCGAGGGCAGTAAGGTCATTTTTATGTTCTGCTAAAAACAGCCAGGACGTTTTTTACAAAAAACCGCAATAATCACTTTATGATCACAAAAACGGCAATTCTTGCAGAAAACACACACAGAACTAGCAAAATATTTCGGAATAGATGCTGATGGGAAGTATAATGCTTTCAGAAATCTAGTTCTCCTAAAAAAATTAAAGTGGATAAATACATGTGTTGTAATATGATAAATTCATTCATTTTACAACATGTGTAGTAAAAATGTGTTGTAATGCAGAATGTCAGAACATTCGAATTTTTATTTTTTTAAAAGAAATAACCCGCTAAGTCTCTATTTAGAGGCTTGTCAACAGGTGGGATAGATGAGATATGGAAGGAGGTAATGAAAAATACACCACAACACCCTGACCAATTGAGAAAAAATCTTTTTTGATTTTTTTTTACATTTTTTTTTACATTTTTTTTTTGCACCACAACAGGCCAGGAGGCCTAATTACAGTGGTGAATTACATCACAGAGCACCCAGGCTTGAGAAAAATCACATTTTATTTTTTGTGTTCTCACCGGGAATCGAACCCGGAACCTGCCGTGTGTGAGTCAAGCGTCTTGACCACTACACCACGGAGGCCGCCACTGCAACTGCAGTGGCGGCCTCCATGGTGATTTTCTTGCAACTGGCGGGAATCGAGCCCGCGACGCCAGTTTCACAGTTGGCCGTCTAACCAACTGCGTCACGGCTCCATATAAGATCTCACTGTTTTGTACAAGATGCATATTTTAGGTAGTGTGGTCAGCCAGACTTAAAAATGACGTTAATTCCTTTATACATATTAAAATTATTCTTAATATTAATTGTAACAAATTAAATAAGTAATTTATTACAACCAAGAACCCTTATATACATGAATATAAAGTAATTTAATACAAAATGACACAACATACGAGAAAGAAACCGATATAATGAGAAAGTACGAAATTAAAGATCTTGGGATTGTTTTAGACTCAAAACTACTTTTTGAATCGCATATCAATAAAATTACCTCCAAAGCATTGAGCATGTTAGGCTTCATAATTCGAATGAGTAAACACTTAAATAATCCAAAGGCCCTTATTTCATTATATTATACATTTGTCAGAAGCCATTTAAAATACGCCTCTCAGATATGGAATACCCAGTATGCCATATATATAAGTAGAATAGAAAATATTCGAAACAAATTTATAAAGTACCTTAAATACAAAACCGGTATTTCTTATGTATCTACTCTCACTGCCTCTACCTTCCATGGAATCATTTCTCTACAACACCGCAGAGTGTGTGCGGACCAACTATTGCTTTACCAAATTATGACAGGAATGGTTGACTGTACAGAGCTTCTTGGTTTAATAACAATACATGTGCCAGCCAGGATTTGTAGACGGTACCACATGTTTCATGTACCAATAAGTAAAACATCGAATGTTAAAAATGCTTTTTTTCGTAGGACTTTTTCAATGTACAATACAAAATTTTAAAATATAGATTACACAAACATCACTTTGTCAGATTTAAAATTTACACTAAAAATGTATTATGTAACTTAGTAGACATTATAATAATAAATATGTACATCTCCTCTCCCCTCCTTATCCTCTCTTCAAGCATTTTTGTCCTTATCCCGCCCAATTTACAGTAACTTCATGTTCTTAAAATAAATATTAAAAAATCTTTGATTATTGAGTACATGAAAATAACATTTTTATATGTATAAATTGTATGTATTTATTTAATATGTAATATATTTTCTTTACTAACTTTGTATACTATGTGGAAATCTGTTATTAGTTCTGAGCTTATACACTATATCTGTTTGTTTACTAAATATGTATGTAGAACTGTTGATTTCCCAAATAAAATAAAATAAAAATAAATAAAAATACATCAGAGTTTTCTGTAAATGCACGTCTTAATTTTTGCGGTCAGCTAGACTTAAAAAATCATTGAATTCTTTTTAGTGTTATAAAAAAAACGACTGTTCGTAAAACAATATTTCTTTAACAAGAGTTAACCTTCTTAAAACCACAAGAATTCAAAAAGCTCGCTTATCAAATAAATAAGTATCTTTTAAAGTAAATACATTTGTGACAAAACTTTTTCAATTCTGAATTATTGAAAAAACTAACATGGTTCTCGGTCGATCGCGACTAAGCGTCTTTACTTTAAAAAACGCAAGTTTATGTAAAAAAGTAAATGCCGTTACAAAAATCTTATTGATTTTATTAACTACATGAAATGTCGAATAAAAATAGGTATAATTTACGTTTTATTTTTAAAACAAAAGTATTCGTACACAAATATACCAGGTACTGTTATAAAATATAGCCAAAGTGCAACCCGCCCTGATCCACAACTTAAAATATTTGGCCCTTTTGCAACAAAAGGTTGCCGACCCATGGTCTAACGCCTTAGGTGCCAGTACAGTGACAGTTAAATCAGTGTAAAACTATCTTATAAACAAAGATTCCATGACGACTCTCCCAGCAATTAAATGCAGATCCTCAAGCATTGTATGCGAACGCGTTAACTACTGCACTGCAAGTCGGACTTATTTTACACTTGATAAACTTCTTTCTTACGCACAGAACTCTATTCTTCATTTGACCAACATAAAAAATAAATCAGATTAAAAAAAACATTACAATATTGCAATACTCAGACTCTATTTAATATTTCACGATGACGCAAAAATGTTCAACATGTAGGTATGATTTGTTTACAAATGTCATCGTATTTACCAATCAAAGCTTTTGATCGACAACATGCAGACTAAACAATCCCAATCCCTCTGATAAGAAATAAGCCGAAAATCATATATTTAAATATTAAAAAAAACATTTAATAAATAATAGCAATAAAAAAAATATTTTTTTTTTCATATTTTTCCGATTTTGACTGTGTGAAAAATTAAATTATAAGAGAGCGGCAAAGCAGCTAGCGGTATTATAAAGATTTGAGGTGGTGCATTTAGCTTGACTTTTTTTTTCTAAATGTTTTTTTTTTTTAAACCAATTTCAGTAGCTTTTGTAACACATTGCATGCTGTGAAAAATATTATTATAAAAGGTCTAGCAATATTAGATATATTTTTTTCTTCTATGCCATTGTATTATATGTATATGTGTACATTAAGGTGGTTGGATTTCAAAACCACCCTATGCAGAAAATAATAGGTTCTAAGGCTTACAGATTAAGAGAAAAACAAAAAAAAAATACGGCCTATTTTGCCCCGAGACGGCAAATGATTAGATTTTTTTTTTTAATAAACAGTATATTTTCATTTTCCAATATTTATTACAAAAAAAAAACAGAAGCAAAATGGATGCCAAATAAATCAATTACATAAATTAAACTATTTTAGAATTTTAAAAAAATACCTAGGTACGTTAAAAACATCGAAAATCACAGTTGACAGCGTTTTGAGGTATTATATTACGAAAGTTGGACTTTTAAAATAACCCAATATTAATACAAAAAAACAGAAATTGTCAAAATAAAGAAAATGATTTAAAGTCAATAAAAAGTAATCATCTGTTAAGAGATATTTTCAAAAGCTAAAAACACATGGCTTTTGTTCGCAAAAAAGATTTTTATCATTGTATGAACATTTAATTACTTTGATAACTCAAAAATATTAATCTATATTTTAGAAATGACTAAAATTTAGCGCAATATTGTTGCCATCTTGTTCTGCAAAAAAAAGTACTTTGAAATTATAAATCGGTCATTAACAAATATTATGTATACAAAGACAAATATACTTTTAGTTTGTAATATCAATTATCAAATAATTGAGTCGGTAATTCGAACTTGTCTTTGCTGCGCGTGATAGCACTTCAAGCGGGCAAATCTCGGTTGATTTTGGTGAATAGCCTCTTCATCACGGACGAAAGACGTGAAGCCTCGTTTTCAAAGTTTGTCTCGCCGCAAGGAAATGTCGGATGTAATGTCGGGTAATTTTTTTAAATGTCAGTCCCTGCCGGCGAAGCAGGCGACTGCGTGGATCGTCAGTCTTCCCTTGCGCGTAAAGCCGCGCGCACGCGCACACAAACATCCCACGCTGCCGCTGGCCAGGGCTGATCGCGACCCCGCTGGAAAACGCACAAAAAACGAAAGTTCGAACAATAAATTAAAAACATTAGATAAATGACCGTTCTACGAAAAATTTAAAAAAAAACAATAGAAAGTGCACGTGGATTTAACTTAAAGTTTGAGTGATTGAAAAATCGAGATCGTGAGTAAATTGCATACATTGCAATTATTGTGAAAAGACTACATTTACCTGAAAAGTGAACCTTTGACGTTTTATATGTATATTTAATATAAGGAAAATAAAAAAAAAGTATTTTTTTTTACACTCTTTGATTGCTTAAAAAAAGTGTTATCAAAATTGAGATTTTAAGTGATTTTTGCGCAATTAATTATAAATAATTAATTTTACTATTGTAGGATGTGTGGTTCATTTATTAATAAGCAGTAAAATAAAAACTAACTGTTATTAACACTTTTTGATTGTTGAAATAAGTGTTTTCTAATTAAGTGGTTTGCTTGTTAAATAATTAAAAAAATAATAACATTACTGTGAAAAGTGAACTTTTGACGTTTGTGCGTATATTTTAAGTTCAATCAATTAAACCGTTCGTTAACTTTTTAAACATTTAATAACTAGTGTTTCTCGTCGAGTGATATTTTTATACTATTTTGTGCCGTTTAGTGAAAAAATTGCTGAACATTTAAATTGAGGTCGCACTGAAATTGTGTCAATTAGCTGTCTCTCGGTAAGTTTAAATATTTCAAATTTACTAACTTACTCACTAAAACTTAGAGAAATCCCGGTTCTATGGAGTAGTAAAACAAGTCTCGGGCGAAATAAGATTCTCCAATAAATAATGCACAGAGCGTTCATGCTAATAATTAAATTGTGGAAAGTAGGATGGCTTTCCAATCGAACATTTTTTGTTGGTATTAAAATCAAAGTAAAATAGGAATTTATTATGTTCATACTTACCGCCGTAAGATATTATTTTACAAGAAGTTATAAACGTGTATGAAAGCCAATTATGTAAGTATTCATTTTATCAATGGCCAAATAATATGCTACAGTTACGTGCAATTTTTCATTTCGGTATATTTTAACTACGCTGAGCATTGCGCTGGTGTGTTTTGGTACCTAAAGTAATTTATTATTGTTGCTGAATTCGACTCGTGAAATATAAGGTAGGCACTATTTAGTTTAAGTGATATTATCATTTATTCTATATTAGTGATTACGTTGACTGTATTTTTTATTATACCTAGTTTAAGTCGTGGTTAAATTGAAATTTTTTTTTTTTTTATAAAAAGAAATATTTGCGTTCTTATGATTTACCCAAATATTTAATTTTGAGGGCCATTTTCAACGAGTTGTAAATAACTCACTATTAGAAAATGGAATCGATTTGGGTTAAAGAGGGATTCGAACCACGGACCTTTGGTCTGTGAGTCCGAGACACTAGCCACAGAACCACAACCCGATCATTATTTATTTTTGTGAAAGTATTTTTTTATATATTTTTTGTGTTAAAGTGTTTTTATTCTATGCAGAATATTTCGTAATCACTCACTGATTATCCTCAGAGTATAATGTAGATTTTTACTTTAATTAATTTATATTTCTCTTACAAAATGTTTATATTTACCATTTGTTTTCTCAAATCAAACGGTTTGGGTAGGTAGAAAAAAAAATATTAAGGCATTTATCCTTTATATATATATATCGCATTAATTTTTCCTTTAAAAAAATCCTTAGATATTCAGGATTTTTACCTGAGAAGCTGTAGAAGCAAAAGCAGTTGTCCAGGATTCTGGTTCTATTTCACACACATAACTGTAATCTAAACCCGCCCGGAAACAGTGTAAGAAATCACTAATAGCTTATGTATTTGAAGTATTTAAAACAATCATTTTACTTTCCGTTTATGTTATTAAATTCTTACCTGATATAGTAACGCCCTTTTTTTACATTAAAAAATAATATGTTCCACTTTTAATTAAATTATTTAATAATCGAACTCAATACATGGATTGTAGTCTCGTGGAGTCAGGAAACTAAGAGAATTATCTTAGCTACCCTTCGGACATTGGTCAACGCATTAATTATTTTGTTAACTGTAATGTTAAAACATTGCTTTATTGATTTTTCTCAAGCCTGGGTGCTCTGTGATGTAATTCACCACTGTAATTAGGCCTATTGGCCTGTTGTGGTGCAAAAAAACACTTGACAAACTTACTATTCTGCTAAATGTTTATTTAAAAAAAAAAACATTTTTAAGTGGCTAGAATTCCACTCGTCCATGCGCTTTGTAGCGAAAAGACGGTTGGTAATCTAGCTTCCATTAAAATTATTATAGTTGGATGATTTATATGGCGGCATTTTTGTGAAAGTTACCTCAAGAGCACTCTACAATAAATAAAGATCTCACCACGTCTTGCAGCTACAGAGCGCATAGACTATTGGGATTATATTTTCTCGTCATGTAAATGTTATCAACTATCGAATTATCTGGGACCTAATTTTTTTAAATGGGGTCTAGAATTATTACAACTGTATGTGCGCTCGTTGTAATCTAACTCCTTTTATTGTAAACAATTATTTTTTTTATAAAAACAATTCGAAATCAATTTTTTTTTTAATGTTAGTGGGGGCTTGCATAGCACTGACCCCCGCCTGTAAGAATAATAATAGTAAAAAGTGAGGGCTGGGTTTCTTATCGTCCATGCATTTTGTAGCTGCAAGACGTGCTGTGATCTAACCCGTATCTCTTATTGAAATCGATTATAACGAGAAAGTTAAGTTCTACGGAAAATTGGAGCATTAAATTGTACAGCAAAGTTTCTTGAAAACGTATAAAAAAAAAAAAAAACGGACTACTTTGAACGACGCGACGTCACTAATACTTTAGAATCAACCAATGATAGTATAAATTTTGGTCGATTTACATTTTTTTTTCTTTTATGACTGTTGGTGTTCATTTGGTGAAAGATGTTTAGTGTTATTATTTTTTATTTTATAAATTGTATTTATATTGTGATATCTTTTACTGTTTGTGAACTGAAAATAAATAAATTAATAAATTATGATAGATTTCTGGTTTACGGAAAGCCAATTCGCCAATCAGCAGAACTCACCGAAGAGATCTGGTGACGTCACACGCGGAGTAATTTCAAAATCACAAAACTTTACAAAATCATAACGCGGATAATACGGTACATAAAAATAATATAAAAAAAGAATTTGCTTTATTTGACAGTCTATCTTTAAATATAGAATTTCTCTCTACGTGTGATGTCACTGAACTCCTTCTAAACGGCTTAACCGATTTACGTGAGGTTTTCAGAGAAATATAGACCTTTGCGCTGTGCGTGTTCGTAGATATTAAAATCTTCAATCTAATGTGTTAAAAATATGTAAAGAGCATACATGTTTTATTCATTGATCTACCAGGGTTGCGTTCGAGGAGAATACATTTACAAAAAAATGGAAAGATTTTGTTTTTTTGTGTATAAAAAAATGTTTTTGAATGTTTACAAACAGCATTTGTTTTTTGTGGATCTTAATCAGATTCTTTCCATTAATTCTTTATATTTTCCACCCATTTATTTCTTTTTACTGGATTTTTGGTAACACTAAAACAATATTAAATTCAATAAATTAAAAAAAATCGAGTTTGACTTTTGCAAAAAGAATACCATATTTGAAAAAATAATTAATTTATGTTTTGGAATTCAACCATAAACAAGTACCTACTTAAATTTAATATTTGAATATGAACAATTTTTAATTTTGGAATTTAATCACTAACAAGTACTTAGGTACCTACTTATCAATAGTATTTTTCCAATGCAAGCCAACGTTTGGGCGGGACAATGTCTGTCGAGTCAGCTAGTTAACAAATAATAAAATTAAAAAAAACCCCTGAGCTTCCTCTTTCGAAACATGGATCTATAGTCTTATAATCTTAAAGAATTGTGCGATATATGTTATTCAACAATTTATTTACATAACTAACTGTATATTTTGATCTTAAAAATATGACAAAGCGTTGCGATTGATTTACAAATTCGGTTCCATGTACGCGCGGTTAAAATAAAGATAATTATTTGAGAAAAAACATTGAGAAAAAATCTTAGAGATATAACATTTTTATTCGATCTGAAGACCTTCAAATAATATTTTGCATATTTATTCGTGTAATATTCTAGTTTTACGAGATCTCGCATATGACAAGTCTCCGCAAAATTATGTTCAATAGAAACCCTACATTTTTTCCAAGTTGACAGCTTATAATAATAATGACAGAAGTATGATGCTCCTGAATAAAATGAAAATGATATGTTAAGAAGTTTTCAGAGTCTGGAAATGATTTATTATTCATTTATAATGTAAAAAAATAAATTGTGGTTTTTAAATAGATGCCGTTATAGTATATCATTATTAAATTACTTTGACTTGGGTTTAAATTACATACAGGACAATTTAAAAATATTTTTATGGTTTATCATAAATAAGTTAGCTATGCCAATTAAATTAATTGTCGTGTTCTAAATTCATCCATAAAAAATAAGATACAAATATAAATTTACGTAAAATGAGATATGATTTTTTTTTCGAATATGTATAAAAAATAAAATAAAGACGAACTACTTTGAACTACGTCACAAGCTCTAACATGTCAGTTTATTTTTATTTACTAATAAGTACTTGTTTACACATTTTTTTGGGACATAAGCAAGTCCCTACTCCATGGGACTAAAAGTCCTGTGTTAAGTTGGGACGAGGTCATCTACTACCAATGATAGAGTATTTTTTTTTATAAACATAAACGGCCAAATTGCCTTTTACAAAACTTATAATATAGGTTTAATTATTTTTTTAAAAAACGTACATCACTAAGATTTAGAATAAAAAATTAAACCTAAAACCTAATATTAAACCCAGTATTGTGATACATATTTAGTTTAGAGAAAGCTAACTCACCAATCAGCAGAACTCAACGACGAGAAGTTGTGATGTTACAGGCGGAGGAATTTCGAATCTACAGAACTTTCAAAAATCATAGCGTTGATAATGCAATAAATCAAAAAAAAATTTTGGCTTTTTTTTTTTGTTTTTACACCACACAGACCAGGAAGCCCAATTACAGTGGTGAATTACAGCACAGAACACCCAGGCTTGAGAAAAATCACATAAAATTTTTGTGTTCTAACCGGGAATCGAACCCGGAACCTTTCGTTTGTGAGTATATTAACAAATAATAAAAAAAATACAGCACTTCTGAATTTTATTATATATTAGAATTTATAATTTATCATACATACTTACGGTGATTCGAAACGAAAATATGAAACTAATATTCATAGATGGCGCTTTTATATTTTTTTATTGAAAAATGTTGCGTTTATTTTTGATGGTAATTTTATAAAACTTGGTTTCCGAAAACTTTGCACTATACTGATTGTAACAAATACCATAACAATATAATTTAAGTCCTTTTTAGAAAATGTTGTACAAAACAAAAAATAAGATAAATAATTAGTAAAATAAGATCTTAAAATAATTTTTACACATAACACATTCAAATTAAATGTGTATAAATGATGCTTTACATCATAAAAGAAGACGCATTCTCGCAGGACTACTGGTTAAGCCTGAGGATGTTAAAGAGCTTGTCTTTTATCTAATAGCCTGATTTTTTACGGATCTAGGCTTGGAAGGAGAGATTGATCAAAATTAGAACTCTCGCATTCCACACAGGAGCCAGGCTCTTAGAAGATCTTGGCTTGGAGGGCGAGAACTATTCACGGGGACCCGTCACGTCCCAGTTGTATATCTTCACAAGTCGCAGTGACGCCAGGAGCTTGTATAGCACTGACACCCCCCTTAAAGAATAAGAATAAAATTCAGGGATCAAAGGGATCATCTTATAATTTACTAATAAATGCCTAAATAATCCGTTCTAAGGACTTCACGTTAAAATTTTATCCGTTATTATTTACAGATTTAATTTCCTATTTACAATTTGACGAAGAGAATGTTTCATGAGAGTGAAAGTAATGTTAAATTTTATTTGTATTATTCGAATAATATTTATTGATCTTAATTACGTTATATATTTCAGGAAAAGTTTCCAGGTAGGTACTAGTTACAAATGATAAATTTGTTTCTAATTCCTTATCAATGGAGAATGTTTTCACAATGTTCTCATTATAATTAAATCAAACAACTAATTGATAACGTTTACAGGTACTTAATTAGAATAAATGGTGATTATTAATTTTTAACATCACATCTCTGTCGCGCCTTTTACCTATGTGTCGGTCGGTTTGAACGACGAATATTCTTAATGTGATATTAGATTTGGTATTTGATATCATGCTAAATAAATAAATATAACTATGTATGTCAATGATATACACACGCGAATTTGTGAACGTTAATTAAACCAACAAAATGAAATGTAATATAGCGCCAGATACAAAAATATACACGTGTTTTTTGAAGCATGCATATATACGTATTATTTCTGTATCTAAGCGGATGATGAAAACAGTTTTGTTTGTGAGACAGAATCAGAACCCTGGATGAGTGTTTTTGACTTGATGGCTGCTCTCAGATGAAAATCATGAATAATAGATAAGTCCGCCTCGTTGTGTAGTGGTTGGCGCGTTCGTCTACCATTCTTGATGTCCTGGGTTCGATTCCTGGCAGGGAAGACGTTAAATATTGGTTTTAAGTTAAGCTGCAATATTTCATTGTTCCTGGATTAGAACCTGAAGCGGGGGGGTGATCACCTTGGTTTCATGAAACAGACAATCGAAATATGCTGCATTTGGTTTAAAATTGCAGTGTCTTGTATACCACCGAAAGGGAAATGATGATAATGATTATTTGAAGCACTAACTTTGTTAATTGTAAACGCAATCACAAAGAGTGGCTCGATGATTTGGGGACCGTGTGAGTTGAAGTACTCTCTTATGGTGGAGAGGGTTCAGAAGAAATTTCTTCGGTTTCTCTTCATGAGGGAGTGCGGATATTATCCATGGCTTTATCCCACTGAGTTTCTCCAGGGTATGCTTGGTTACAGCAGTTTGAAGACTAGAAGGAATGTGTATTTAACAACGTACTTCTTTCGATTGTTGCGCGGTATTATTGACAACCTTGAAATTATGCGGAGCATAAGCTTTTATGTTCCTGATAATTACCTTAGACAGCGTCAACATAGACTGTTTCACATTCCAATATACAGGACCAACTTGCCAATGGTTATGCCTGTTGGAAGGGCTATCTCTATGTTGAACAATATCGCTTTGGACATTGACATTTTTCACGTCTCTGAGGGAGTTTTTCGTTACAAGATTCTCTTACTTTTTTAACATATTATTTTTTGGATATTATGTATCCTAATGAGTTTTTTTTATATATACCTAATTTTACCTAATTATTTCTATATGTATGAATTAAGATATTTTATTTTGTAATGTACATATATATGAATAAATAAATGATAAATGATAAAGTACAGTTTTGTTGTAAAACAATAGCTTTTTAATTTCTTATTATTTATAGTCGCATTTTGAAAACGTGTATTTTAAATCACATTGACATGTGAAGGTATCAGAAGCTAACTTAGAAATCTCCACCAAAAACGGTAAATTAGTTCTTCTTGTTGCGGTGCCTTGTCAGGTCCCCCTGACGTTTGCGATCACCATAGCTAAAACATCTCGAGGTCAGGACAGCTGGTCGGGGTTACCTTCCCTTACCTGGTTGGTTCTGGTTTGGAAGCGCCAGAAACTCACCTTTCATCCTCTCGTTATCTGCTGTGATCACACCGTTACGAGTGTGATTCCATTGCCCGGGGTTTGCGACGTGGACGCTAACGAGTTGGACTAGTCAGTAGTGTTGCCGGTGGAATGCAACTGGGCGTTCGCTGCATTCAATAGAATCACACCCTCGAGCAAGATGTGACTCACTGCGACCCTACTGACGGTTCGAACCCCACCGAAAGTTAGTTATCGATGCCAAAATAAACTATACATATATATAGCGTAAAACCATCTCTTAATCTTACAAAACATGTTTCAATTATACTTGACACCGCAAACTTTCAGCATTCTCCATTGAGTTAGTGAAGCATTATTAAAAACTCACAATTCTATTTTCGCAAATATCTCAGTTACTCCTTCAATGGAGATTCCTACGTTTGCTTCCAATACCCCCATATTTATAATATACTTAAAAAATACTTTCAAAGGTAATATCACAAAATATTTCCAGGAGCCAGTAGCATTCCCGACAAATGGTTAGAACTTCTTTGGCACAGAGGCAATACTCCAGCATATATATTTGACTGTCTTTTACTATGTTTTTACCTATGGATTATGTTTTTACTATATTTCTTACTGCGTTATTTTTACTATGTATTTTACAATATTATACTATGTCTACAACCTTTATTTAATTTTTCTATGTATTGATTACTGGTTTTATAGTTTAGTTGTCTTAGAACGAAATAAATCTCCCTACTTAGGCAGTCAAAGCAACATTGAAATTTATTGATTTTTTTTATATTTCATATAATAGTAAATTAAATTACAAAACCAATATATATTTTTATGTATTTCATTGCTTTAAATTTGTTTTTTTTAATTATATATTATTTATTTATTTATTTATTATATATACGGCCTAAGCCAATTACAACAGTTACACGAATAAACATAAATGCAAGAAACTGAACAAAAAGAACATAAAACTATTTAGCAAAGACAAACAAGGGCAAAACAATAATAGTTTACAATATATAAAAAAAAACGAAAGATCAAAAACTTTGAGCTAAACCATGCCAATCCAACTTCATCCCACACTGTTTAGTCGCGAAGAGATCTACGAAAAGCCGGAAGATCTATCCCAAAAAATTCCAAGTCGTGTGAAGAATTGACTAATCTACACATTCTGGACATTGGGGCATAAAAACCAAAGTTGCTCTTAGAAGATTTTATAAATAGCAGATTTTGACTTCTGGTGACACGGTTGGGAACATGAAAAGAGATTGATTGCAACAGAGATGGGACGTCACTTAAAGCATTAAGTATTTTGAAAATGCATATATATTATTTATGTTTATGTAACATGTATTCTTGGCACATATATATACTTTATGTTTGTATAATAACGATTTTTAATTTTTTACATTTGATTAGTTAGGTATTTAAAATTAAGTAGTTTTATTTTTTTTTATTTTATGTTATTGTTTTATTAGTATTATACTACTTATGCTCTAAAAGATAAAAAATCTCCATCTTAGAACAGGCTGAGCCATGTTGAATAGAGATTATCATAAACAGAGAACACTCCGTTTTCATTTTATATTAATTAGCTTTATATAGATTCCGAGTTATTAAATATGTTTACTAATTTTATGCAATAAATTTATAAAATAAAATAAATAAATTATAATTACACTAAAACAATTTGATAAAATACGAACCACCTTTTTTTTAAATTTTATTTTTATTGAATTGAAAACATACTATACATAATTTTATGAAATATTGCCAAGAAGTATTTGTAAAAAACTCATTTAGGGACATGCAGATAACAATATTTATTTACGGACGTTTTTATATTTTAAACTTTAACATTATTTACAAAAGCAAAATAAAAATTATAATACACTACAAATTAAAAGGGCATGAAAAAGTTTTAAAAATTAAAAAATTAACATAATACAAGGTATGGAAATAAATTCAAAATGATATATACATTATACAATCCGAAAAAAATTACATATACAAGCAAAAACGGTACAATATTAAAAGTTATATGTTCAAGATGCGCATTCTCTGGATTAACTTACATTATTTATTCAAAGTACTTAAAAAATAATTCTTCAATTCGCACGTCCTGTTTCTGTATTTTGAAATTGGTACTTTAAATTTTTGTGGTAATTTATTAAATTCCTTGAAACAAATGTATTATAAAGATCTAGTACCAAACTTCGTAGACTTCACAGATCCAATATAAATATACTGCTGGATTTTTTTATTTTTATTTATTTAACTTTTGTACATAATGTTATTTGTACATTGGCGAGCTTATTGCCAAATGGCAATTTCTTCCAACCAACCAATAAAATAAAAGTTTTATTTTTATAATTCAAGTTACAGAACATATTCAATAGAAAAAAAAGATTTAAAAGCTAAAGTATATAAAAATAGAAATAAACGTATTTGTTTATAAAATACCTTAAATCAAAACTATTACTCAATGGGAAAAAGGAAAAAAGAGGAAAGAGGAAAAAGGAAAGGAGGAGAGATTAAGGAAGAGAAAGGAGATGTATGTCTCTATTGAAAGCGGGCTGATAACGATTCAACTTTATATTAAACAATAAGTATGTAAACAACAGCTCCCAAGGAATAACGGATATAATGAAAACCTTATTCTACTCCTATAATAAATTATTCTAACCCACCTAAACAATAAAAGCGTATTCGTTTTATAAATAACAATTTTTCTAAACAATTATCGTATTTTTTTATTATTTTTTTAAAGTAAATATTTCCGTTCTTATGATTTACCCAAATATTTAATTTTGAGGGCCATTTTCAACGAGTTGTAAATAACTCACTATCAGAAAATGGGAATCAAGTTGGGGTAGAGTGGGATTCGAATCACGGACCTCTGAGCTGTGAGTCCGAGACACTAGCCACAGGACCACAACTCGATTCCCTACCATCAAACATTTAATTAATCTATACAACTAGTTATACAGGAACACATTTAAATCCTTTTAATCCCAACCTATTTCGCATAGAATGTTTGAAAAATTCGAAGCAATTTTTAAACCTACATTTTATGTTTTGAGGAGTTGAGTTAGATTGTTAAGTTTACAAAATATGCCTCTAATATTTCAGACAGCAGATCTAATTAAAATACTAACAACTCTATGGTAATAAGCGATGTGTCTTCGGTGAGTCTTTAGCTGACCAAAAAAAAATATTGTACTATTCGTATTTCATTGCACCAAAACGGAAAAAAATACATTTGTAAGTGCAGCAAAAGACATAAGTGCAATAAACACGAAAAACCGTAAAGCTGCATGTTTTGTACATAAAATAAGGTGCATTTTTATTAAAAATATCTTATTTTTCTGACAATGCTTTATGCTATGTGATGCTTGATTGTGTTTTTTCAATGTTTAATTTTTAAGAATTTTTATCCAGAGAGTTGGTCAATATTTTGTAATTTCCTTTATGAAGTATCGTATAAAATTAATAGGTTTTTAATTACTACGAATATTTTATTAGTTTCGAATTGTTAGGACTTGAGATGTTGGGTGAAGATTCGTGTTAATCAAAGCACCCACAAAACACATAAACAGTGTTAGTTCTCAAAGGAATCAGAATATTTTAGGAATTTAATCAAACACAAAATTACGAATGTACTGATCAGAGATGCGATAGCAGAACATGAAAGAATATTATGTTAGAGTTTTAGTGTTCTTTTATGGTGACCCTGGTTTATGATAATAAGAAAAAGATTAAAGAAACACGTTTTGGTTAGTCGGTGACTATTCTGATAAAATATGTCACGCGGAAAGATATAATTCTAGAATTTAATTGCACATTCACATTAATGTTTAAGGCGATTTTTGGTCATCACACATAATAATCTCGTTTAAATTAAATAATACTCTTCTGGAGAATCTCGCCGGACCATTAATTTTAATTTGGTTCTAAATCTTCTTAATGTGATTGCGCAATTTTTATCGACGAGTACCATTTGTCATTGTGAGAGATCTCCAATATTAAACATTGAGTATTGATGTTGTGTCGTGATGGAAATCGGTCTTTAGTTCAGAGATCAAGGCGGGAATTAATTTAATTTGGTCATTCTTCGTTTAAAAATGTCACACCTGTTTGTTGTCAGATGTTAACGTTTTTAATGGGTAGGTAGATACTTCTTAGATACAAAAATAAAGAGCGCTATTTCTCATTTCAGCTCACAGAAATCAATTGATTTCCAGGTAATAATGAGACACCTTGAGATGTCAGTCATTTATGGCTGCATTGCCCCTTTTTTGGCCTAAAACGAATGCAGCTGAAAGAAAGCTATTAATGTTACTTAGATTTAAATGATTTTATACACATTTTAGCCAGAAGTTATAATGCGCTAAATATAAAAAATGAATTAAACGCTCATTTTAATTCATTCGAATAAAATTTGAATTAATGTTGACTAAAGGCGGTAAAGTCCGAATCATTTGAATACGTGTATTAGGGTTCTTTTTGTTATATTCTTGTCTAACGGTTTTTGAAAATTAAATAATTTCAAATAAGAAATGTAGAGCAAATGGACAGCGAAAGAACGGCTAAAAATATTTACGATGCAAATGTTGATGAATGATGAAAACGAAGAAGACCGAGAAAGACATAGCACGACCAAATCCAACACATGCTTGTAGATGGAAGTGTCAAAATTCGGAATAATCGTCTTGCTTGCATGAGATGTATGCAGGGGTAGCGAAGTCTGCATGTAAATATAGAGTTAAGTGGAGTTCTATCTTCTCCGCCTACTCCTACGATGAAACAGCGTGGTGGTTCGTTTTCGACATTCATCAACATTTGCATCGTAAATATTTTTAGCCGTTCTTTCGCTGTCCATTTGCTCTACATGTCAAAACCAACGCAGAACTCCTCAATTAATTTAGCCGATAATGCTTGTCTCAGCCTTACATAACGCGCGAATCTCAGGCAAGATATCGTATTATGTATACTGCGTTATTAAATCATAATAAATATAATAATAAATGTTGCTAACTAAAAAAATAAATTATACCTCTAATATCTAATTTCGTTCATTTGTTGTGAATTATTTTAAATTTTGGTTTTAGCACATAAAAAAAATTAAGTATATTATTACAAGACAGTTGAGAAATGAATAATGCTTGAGTAAAATTTTATTTAAATTTACAAATTATATCTATTTAGAGAGAAATTTTATTTAAATTAATCTATTTTTAAATCTTCTTCTTCTTCGTCAGCCTTTTTCTCTCCATTGCTGGATAAAGGCCATGGATAAAGCGGGTTATAGGAAGAAATGGAGACGTTTGGAAGACCAAACGTCTCCATTTCTTCCTATCACCCGCTTTCATCATTCACGTTTTACCGGTAATAGAGGCAATGTCGTTGACCCATCTTTTTTGTGGCCTTCCAACACTTCTTTTGTTTGCCCATGGTCTCCACTTGATTATTCTAGGTGTCCTGCCCACTGCCATTTCAATTTCACTGCACGATCCATGATATCCACGAATCTGGTTCGGCGCCTTATTTCTTCATTTCTTACTCTGTCTCTTAGACATACACCGAGCATCTGTCTTTCCATGGATCGTTGCGTGCATTTTAATTTCTAGCTACTTTTTTGCGTTACAGGCACGAAATTCCATTAATTGTTGGGTCTTGGTCAAGTTGTGGTCCCGTGGTAGTATTGACTCACGGATTAAAGGTCTCAGGTTCAAATTTCACTCTACCAACACTCAATTAAAATTTTTCGAGCACAAGTTATTTACGACTTTTAGGAAATGGTCTGAAAATTTAAATATTCGAGTAAATAATTAAAACTCCTGTAGTTCTCATTAAAAAAAAAAGTATATACATAAATATAAATTAAATTACGAAAAATTTGCCTTGGATTTCTAGTAAGGATGTCAAGTTGGAATATTAGATCAGGCGCATCAATGAGAAAATAGAAGGTTTTCAATAGGACTAAAACATATTTTTAAAATTTTTATTATTTATGAATTTATTTATTATTAATAATTGTAGTTACATAAAATGATACATGTTTTTTTTTCTATTACGATCTACTTTTATATATTTAGTTTTATAACTGTAACTTTCCAAAAAAGGGAATAACTCTTGTTAAAATATTTGAGTTTGTCTAAATGTTTGTAGACTAGCTCTTGTGCTTGGAGAGTGACTTGCGCTGTTATAGTTATTAAGTTTAATTTGAAGTTATATAATTTCGAATGAATACGAGATAAAAATATTCGAAATAAAAAAACAGAAAAGAATAAAACAGTAATTTTAATTAAAATAGAATGTTGTTTTTACTCGGGTCCGAATCATGTAATATAAAGTATAAAGTATAATAAAAATGAATTGTATTTCCAGGAGTTACTACAACTTAATTCAGAAGTTAAAAAATATTATCATTTTTTGGCAAAGCTCATTTTTAGAACAGCAAAGCAAGTTTAACGTCTAAAAATATATCACAACAATATATTATTATGAACAAAAACTTTTCTTATACAAACATTATCATTCTGTGTCCGCTCCCTAGTTGGAGCATATGGTGTCCACGAAGATCCTCTAATCAATTCTGTCGGCTGCCAGCTCCTGTGCATCCCCCCAACTCTGGTTCGCGTACTGTAATTTTGACACAAACTGCCGACAAACAGTCAGCAGTGGACGTCCAGGACTCCAAAAACCTGATGCCTTGTAAAGTAGGCAAGTGTGGTTAAGGCTCTCAGGAGGCATCCGCAGTACACTGCTAATCCAACCGTATCGCCTCCGCTTGATGACAGTCGTCATCAAATTTTGATTCGCCCGTCTTATACAAACAAAATAAATAAAATTTAGGACTAAGGGAGATAAGGTCATAACATCCTATGCTACGCAGACGATGCAATCATAGTGGCAGCCAGAAGATGATTTTTATTGATTAATTTACTTAGTTCTTGATTAATTTAGTGCTTTTACAATACGAAAAATACATCCTGTGTAGAAATAAACACTTCTAATCATATACCGTAGATAAATGAAAAAAAAAAAAAGAATAAAATAATAGTATTTTAATACAATAAACACGCTAGTATATAGTGCAAAAAATAAATAATTTTATGGCATATAAAAATTAAAAAAAAAAAAAATCAAACAGGACAGGTAGGTATAGTTCGGTAGTCAGACGGCAGAAGGGACCATCAGTATTTTTGTCTATGTTTTAGTTTTCAAAAGTTTTAATGAATATTTCAGTAAATACACGCAGAAAAAAATTTAAAAAATCAGCGTCATTTAGAATGATAATTTACTATTGAAAAGCAACACTAAAATATTTTAGTTTGTGGATTAAAGTCTCAAAATTAAGACGTTTTTCATCTCTCCTGAACATTTTTGAAAATTACAGATGGTCCCTTCTGCCATCTAACTACCAAGTTTTAATCATAGGTGGATTGAATAAAAAAATACATAAAATAAACATGGCATTGTTGTATTAAAATATTAAAGAAAAAAACTTTTTTTTCCAATTTTAAAAATAACAATCCAAAAAATATATAATATGATATAATATTCACAAAAATATACAAAAAGTAGAAAAAAAAGTAAATAGAAATCAAAATATATAACTTCTAGGTACATATTCTTAATGTTTCATTATATTTTTGTCAATAAAATAAATAGCTTTATATCAAAATGTATGTTTTACATGTTTATTACTTAATTTCCATGAGAAACGTATGATTTCATTACTCTTTTGGTTTGGAGCCAAGATCAGCAATATTATAATATATCGTAAAAACACGCAATCCTTTGAACATCAAAGAATAAGGCGACCGCTCCTAATACCAGGTTATTTCTTACATTTATCGTCAAAAATATTGTATTTTTTTACTTTCATTAGTATTCTTGAAAGTGGGGGTCAGTGCTATACAAGTTCCTGACGTCACTGCGACCTGTGAAGATATATTGTGATAGGTCCCCATGAATAATTCTATCCTTTCAAGCCCAGGTCTTTAACTCTTGTGTGGCTGTGATGTCACACTAGTCGACATAGGACACAAGACTTGATATATCTCTCTTATTTTTTTAAATGATGAATTCGTATTTTTCGTAATCTTCAAATGGACATTTTCACACCGGATTTGGAAAGTGAATTTTGTATAACTATGCTGGATGTTAATACAAAAAATATTTATCCTCGCCACGCGAAAAAAGAGTGTCCGCTAATTCATTAACACATATGTATAAGAAAGAGCACGAAGATAGAACTTATCACAGGGAAGACAGAAACGCTGTTCTATGGCAGGTGTTAGTGTGAAAGAGACAAAAACAAAAGTAAGTAAAGTGTAAAATAGATTCAGATTTCAGCCGGTTGATAACAGTGATGGGAAACGCACGCGCGTAATCTGAGCGGCGTATTTATGATTATTAATTTATTTTACAATAACAAGGCTAAATTATATGTTTATTTGCATAAATAATGGAAAAGGGATTATTAAACAGTATGCCTCCATGTTTTTTTAAAAAAAAATTTGTACTTTAAATTATTCCGCCTTTTACTAGTGGTAACACGATGTTACATCAACGCGCGCAAAGGGATTATTTACCACAGTCTTTTAAGAGTTAAAGAGCCTGGCTCCTGTGTGGAAGGCGAGAATTCTAATTTTGATAAATCTCTCCCTCCGAGCCTTATCCGTAAAATATCAGGCTGTCAGATAGGGGACGAGCTCTTTAACATCCTCAGGTTTAACCAGTGGTCCCCTGAGGATGCGGCTTCTTTTATTATGTAAAGCACCACACTCACATAGAATGTATACACGTGTTTTCACATCTGCACTGGAGAACGTAAATCTAGAAGTTTTCCTTCTTTCTAGCAAGGTGTTTGTTCAATTTGCGGTGCCCTGAGCGGGCTCTTGTGACAACCCTCACTTGATTTCGGCTAAGATTTATAAGTTGGAAAGCAAACCTTTGCAATTATTTAAAATATTTTTTATGATTCAAGTGCATAAAACACGTTAAAATGAATCGTGTGAACCATTTCGAGAATTGATTCAAAAACCTTTTACACGGTAGGCAAACGTGCTATCCACTTGTGGCTACAATTGCAGGAGACATCTTCAGGTTAAACTATGTACTTTGTAGAAATGTGTTTATGTACTAGTAATTTGTACCGTGTCGTAGTCGGCAGCAGGCACATTCCCTGTCATTTTTAACATAAACAAAGACGTTGGACTAAAATTTAACTAGCATGGTTTCCGACAAATTACACGGAATGTTCCTGCTGCCGACTGCGACACAGTATAAGTTACTAGTACAACAACACATATTTTTTCCGACAAAATGTACGGTTTACCCTGAAGATAGCTCCTGCAATGGTATCTGAAACGTCGGAACGAATCCAACCTACGCGCTTATTAAATACATTCAATTTTATAACAAAGGTACCGGTCTCGTAGATTTCACGAAAACGATGAAACCGGTCACTGGTTATTCCAAATTTGTGGATTTTTTAATACATTAAAAAAAAAAATTTTTAAAAGAAATATTTACGTTCTTATGATTTACCCAAATATCTAATTTTTAAAGCCACTTTCAACGAGTTGTAAATAACTCACTATTAGAAAATGGAAATAATGTTGGAGTAGAGTGGGATTCGAACCACGGATCATTGGTCCGCGAGTCCGAGACACTAGCCACAGAACCACAACCCGATTCAATTATCATTTAATTATCAGTAGTGTTTTATTTCCATAATACTGTATATATTATATTGTGTAGATTATGTGTTGAATCACGTATATGTATATGTACTATGAGCAAAGCATGTGTGCTTGTTTCATATATGCATACTTGTAAATGCATATATGTAACCTATAATATAGAATAGAACATTTATGCTCCTAACTTTTTTTTTATACATTAGATTAACGGTTTAAATATTTACGAACAAGCGCAGCGCAAAGATCTACATTTCTCTGAATACCGCACGTAAATCGGTTAAGCCGGCTAAGGACGAGTTCAGTGACATCACAAGCATAGAAAAATTATGTATATAAAGAATATAATAAATAAGTATACCAATAAATGAAGCATGTAAAATCTTTTTAAATATGTACAGTTAGATTACTTTTTATTATTATTAGCAATAACGGTTCTAGCATTTTCTTTGTAGTTGTTGGAGTGAGGAAATAAATATAGATTTCAGAAAAAAAGTTGTTTTAATAATTTAATTTATTGAAGCCAATTTATTAAACCACCAAATGCTGCCTTCCCATAGCAAAAAAAGTTATGAATGAAATTCCATTAAGATTTGTTCATAATTATCATCGATAAAAATATAACTTGGTTTAAATATAAAACACTTCAATAAGTACTTAATTCCGTTATGCATCGATTCTTTACCATTCAAAATTACAGAGAGAATTGAAAAAATTCCGCATGCTACATTGTATCATTGTAAATTATTTAAGATATAGCTAATTCAATTCAGATTTCATTAATAAACTTAAAATTTATCACAGCCCAAAATAAAATTTAATGAGAAATAGTATCTAAATGATTGTATTACACATCGTTGATATAATATATTGCATATTGCCGACATATTATCTTTAGTGTTGCACCTCCAAAATGTTAATACTACGGATTATAAATTAACGGTTAAATGACTGCTACTATCGAATTTATAATTTTCATTTGATGATATGCTATGATTTTTCACTGCTATTTTTATTGATTGATTTGACTTTTTTGACATATTTATATATTGACGGGCTTATTGCCAACTAAGAATTTATTTCAACCAGCCAAAGGGCAGTCTCCGCAGTGTAGTGGTTAAGACGCTTGTACGGAAGGTTTCGAGTTCGAATCCCGGTGAGATCATAAAAATTTAATTAAACAGCTAGATAATTTATTATTGAAATAAAAGACAAGTGATACTTTAATCCACAAATTTGGAATATCCAGTGATCGGTTTCATCGCTTTCTTGACATCTTTGAGACTGGTATCTTTATTAAGGAGTTCAATGTATTTATACAGAACAAAGGTAAGGATAGAGAATTCAATTTCAATTTTTGTAAGTAAATTAAATAAAATTATTTTTATCTTAAGGATCATTATCAGTTTTTTTTTCGGGTTAACAAATGTGTTGATATAATGCTATTTTAATGAGTTTAAGTTTATTATTTTTACTTTTAGTGTCCCATCCTTCGTGATGTGATTTTTGTCAATTATGATTTGTGAAAAACAAAGGGTAAAAAGTCATCCGTAAAAATATATAACAATGTAAATATTAATGGAGAATGCACGTGTGTTATCTGTTCATTAAGTAATTCTACGTCGGGTTTATTTTTTAATCTATTCATTTCGAGAATATCTAGTTTGTCAAGTTTATGGCCTTTAGGTGTAATATGAATTATTTTTACATTATTTTTTAAATTAAAGTAATGTATATTTTCTATTAAATGAAAGGCAGTTTTTTTAAAATTATTATTAGACCACGATTGTATGTGTTCTTTTGATAATTTTACTTGAAAATATTGAATACGTGTTTGAGAATGAAAAAAAAAATACGAAAACATGCACATAAATTAAAAGTTTAAAATTAAGACAAATCAAAGATCTCTTTCCCAGCCAATAATAATGAAACATATTTATACAACATTTTACTAAACGCTGGAAAGTTTTTTTATACATAGAAAACGGATACACATGCAGAGTATATAAAAATATTTTTTTAATACCCAATAGTAGTAGACAGGAAATCGAAAGTTTGAATCTATGATAGATTAGTCGTCTATTTGATGCTCACGCCATAGACATGTTGTGTGGATTTAAACGATACGTATAAAATAGGCCTTTCATATTTCAGTACTACATATTCAGCCCTAGTAAAATGCTAATGTATGATGTGTCATTATGTATTTAACATATTATCTTATATTTATATTAGGGTACTAAGTTGTAAAGAACCACTTTATTAAATTTTTGTAATAACTTAAAAAATAATTTACTAATGTGTCAAAATAATTTTGGTAAGTTTTTAAATTCTGGCTGACTATGCAAACCAAAAAATGCATTTTTCAGAAAACAGCCAGATCTGATATTGAATGATACCTCATTCAAACTTTGAATGTATAAGGTGATATTCTGTTAAAACATGGTATTCTTAAAATAACACTTTGAGTACCGGCCAAATACACACAGAATTTACCCTGTGCCCGGCCCATTTTTGTGAAATTTCATGCTTTTTAAAGGGTTTCTTAAAGTGTCATAATTATGAAAACACTCAGTTGAATCGATTTAAACTTCTTATATACATTTAAAACAATTTAATGAGTCATTTTTGCACGAAACATTGCCAATATTAGCCTTTATGGAGAGCCACATTGCAATATTCGCACATATATAGGGTCTCACCCATTTTTTGTGCTTTGTATCCCACAGCAGTGTAAACACGTGATTATAATAACCATTGTGTCCCGGTCCCGTGTTTTACGTGGTTTACCAGCAGCAAAAAATACTTATAAAGGTCACTAGATGTCAATAAAATGCACTTTTTTAGACCGCTGGTAAACCACGTGAAAACACGGGACCGGGACACAACGCGTGGTTATATAATCACGTATTTACACGGCTCCGGGATGCAGTGTTAATGAATTTATAAAATTGAAACAATTTTTAAAAATTCAAACTAGGTTTCTGGAGGCATTAATCTTCCCATCAGCATTTATACAGTAAGGTATTTCTAGTGCTGTGGGTGTTTATTTTTTAATTATTTATTTATTGGGGATATCAACAGTAATACATGTAACAAAAATATAACAAATAAAATATACAAAGAATAAAACCAATGACAGATATCCACAGAAATACATTAAATACACGTACAATACATACTAGTGTGTTTGTGTGAGTGTAAGTGAGTGAGACGGTGGGTAAGTGGGTGTTATATTGGAATGAGGGTGGACATGTGTGTAAATATTGCACAAGTGTCAAGTGTTGAAAATATAAATATATATATAATATAAAGAATTAGAGATAAAATAAAATAAAATAAGATAAATAGGACTTTATTATTGAAACTAAGTACAAGACAAAAAATATGTTTTAAGACGCGCATTTTAAATGTTATTTTTTTACTATCAAATGGATCAATAAAGGGAAAGTTCAAATTATATTCACGAACAAAACGTATGAGTGGAGAGTTCTGGGCATAGTTCGTACGAAATGTTTTCTGCAAATTAAGAAATGTCGTTTTTGTGATCACTATTTTCAGCAGGTGATTATTATAGTTTTTTGTATGAAAGCAGCCTGGCCGTTTTTAGCAGAACTTAGGATTGATCTTACTGCACCTGATAACACCAATATCTAAATTTATCGAAATTGTGGAGTAGCTGCTTTCTACATGACTACGTTCAATTGTGCCTTAAGACAACTCTCCGTTTAAGATAAGGATTGATAGCTTTATGTGCAGTTAAAAATGGTAGTTAATTAAGTATCTTATCTGAATAGCTTTTTTAATTCACGCCGCTGCGCTGTAGACATAATTATGTGACGTGAACGACATGAAAGAAATATTTGCATTCGGATTGATTTAGAAATATTTTTATGAGTAAAAAGTGAAGATTGGTGACTTATGCTACTTTTTCTTTTATTTTTTTAGTTTTTCTTGACCGTATCAGCACTTAATCGTCGCTTTAGTTAGTTATTGTCCAACAGACAATTTTTAACGGAATTGAATTAAACGAAGTGTACAAATGTTCTGAGAAAGCCTTTATTTATAAAATGGAAATGAAAAAAACTACTTGAAATAATTTTTTTAAGGCGTTTTAAAAAGAATTTTGTCTTTTTTGTGGTCATTATTTATTTACTTATTATTATAACTAACGGCCGTAGCCAATTTGTACAAAATTAAAGTTAAAAATAAAGTTATATAATAGAACGAAAACATAGCTCATTGTTATGGTTAAGTCTGAAAGGTGCATAAAATACCCGGGAGTAATCATTGACTGTCAGCTTAAATGGACCAATCATCTTGAAATAATTGTTAATAAACTGAGATATTTAACTTATATGTTAAAACGGCTAAGTATTTCCGCCCAACTAAATACTATTAAAATGGTATATTGTGCACTTGTACAGCCATTGCTTTCCTGTGAAATAATTGGATGGGGAGAGCTTATAACAACCATATTCAACCATTAGAAATTGTTCAAAAATTTATCTAAAAAATAAGGCTTCACAAAAATCGCACTTTCCCTTCTTTCCAATTGTTCCTAGAAGCTAAACTTTTAAATATAAGACAAATGTTTTATTTTCAGTGTTTAAAATATATATTTAAGAACCAAAATTTATTTACATGTAATTCAAATAGATCAAGTCAAAGAAGGAATATTGTAACAGAAATACCATACTGTAAAACAAGACTAGCACAGAGACATGCATATTTTATGGGCCCAAAATTTTTTCATTATTTTTTTACTGATAATATTTATTTATTTTTTTTATTTTTGCATCACAACAGGCCAGGAGGCCCAATTATAGTGGTGAATTACATCACAGAACACCCAGGCTTGAGAAAAATCACTTTTTTTTTTTCCGTGTTCTCACCGGGAATCGAACCCGGAACCTTCCGTGCATGAGTCAAGCGTCTTGACCACTACACCACGGAGGCCGCCTATCTAATATATCATTGATCCCAATCTTTGAAAATTTTCCTTCTTTTAAAAAACACGCACTATCCTGGATTCAAAGTATATGAACTCTTTTTTTCTATGATATATTTTGTTGCCCTTTAATAATAAGCCCTTTTTTAATTACTATAAAAATAATACATAAATAATCTTTAGCAGAATATTTTCTTTTCTCTTTTTTATGTTGCACAAAAATATTATAACTATCTATTTATTATAGGAGCAAACATTCATAAACATTTCTTGGATATCCACGAACGGGCCATGCCTTTGTGGGATTTTTTCGTTGACTATTTTTACTGTTAATATGTATTTCATTGCTATGTAATATATATTTTTTTAATACTCTGTTTTACCTTTTATGTATATTGTAAAAAAAACCCATTAAAAGTAATGTATAGTAAAAAAAATATAAAATATTTATAAGTAGTAAAATAGTGAAGAAAAGTAGTAAATAAGAGATGCAATTAAGGTTTGTAAATCTTACATTCACACACATTATTAGGCACACAGATTCAGCAACAATAAAAATAAATAGACTTTTACATGAGTACATTAAACAAACACACTGAATCTCTGGTTCATTGGTTATTGTTGCAAATTAAGTAGTATGCACTTTCTATGTACAAACGAAATATGCCTAGTTCGTAAAAAAAAAACTATAAAGCTTTATTTCTGCAGATTTGAGTTTTGGTCTGTTGGATAAAAACGAATTTAAGCGACAAAATGGCGCGTAACGTAGACATTTCGTACCCCGGGAATAATAGTGACACAAATAAAAAAAATATTTTTACAGGAGACAAGTTAGTACGCGCTTTGCCGCGATATCAGTAAACTCATTTATTTGCAAAAGCGAAGGTACAACAAAAAAATGGTTTTTACAGGAAATCAGTTACGTACACGCCGCGTCATCGTCAAACTCATTTATTCGCAAAAACAAAGGCACAACTTAAAGTTCTCTCGCTTGTTCCATATAGTTTTAAATGTTTACAGTAATGACAATAGTATGATGATCATTGTGCCACTATTATTTCTTGAATTTGAATAATAATAAATATCGATGTTTTTGCTTTTATAGCCTAATAAATATTTAAAGAAGATCACGAAAGACATGTCATGAATAAATTCAACAAATATTTGAAGTTGGACATGTCAAAAGTCGGAATAATCGGCGCGCACGCATGTGAAGGTGTACACATGTAAAAGAGAGATCTGTAAAGACAGACCGATGTGATGTTCTATCCTCTTTGTCTACCCGTACGGTTTAATGGCATGGTAGTTTTTAAAAATCTGAATACGCGGGTCAAATGGTTTGCGCGTTTGCCTACCATGCAAAAGATCTCAAGTTCTATTCCCTTCATGTTTGATATAAAATATTTATTGAAAAGGGCGTATTTACACATGAATTTCACCTTATCTTCATGTAACCAACACGATTAAGATACGCTACGTTTCGTGAACCAATCCAGTGCCCTATGTACCAATAGGTGAGAACGGGGAGTAATGATTGAAGAAATTCGTTAATTTATAATGCACATGAATATTTTTGAAATGACTTAATCAAAAGTTTATGGATGCGTCTCCCAAAATAAATACGTCATAAAACGCTTAGTAATTTGAACCTTATGTGCATATTAAATTCAATGAAATTGTATAAAATTACCAAATATCCAGAAGCCCCATCGTAAATTAATGCGGACATCATAAAATAGTATTGCTAACTGGAGTTTTATGGACCGTGAAGAAATAGATACTAATAAAATTCAGAAGGTTTTTCACTGTATCCTATTACAATGAATAAAACAATAAATTATATATTACAAATAAATATTGTACGACAAGAATAGTAATTGGTATAAAGAAAAAATAAGAACGTAATTAATTTTAACTTTTCGTTTTCGATAGCTAATTTAACGTTGTATTTAAAAATGATTACTGAGATTATAGATTCAAAAGAAAAATGTAAATATTTATGCTGTTTATATTTAAGGATTGATTCAACTAGGTGTTATACTGAATAAAAACATATTTACAATTAACTACAGATGATTACATTACAATATAAATTAGTTTACTAACTATAATGCCTATGTAATATTACAGTGAAACATAAGAACCACCTTTAATTTTTCGTCGTGGGCTTTCCATTATGTTTTCATCCATTGATTTTACTGTCGTATTACAGCCTTTCATAGTACTAAAATCAATAAGGATTTACAATTAAAATGTAAGACTTAGATCAGTAACTCTTTTTTTTAATTCTCCATTCTGTTTCCAAGGCTAGTTCATGGGACCAACTGCACCCACTCAAAATACCATTCAAAATACCAATAACCCTTTGTATGGAAGATCGTGAGAAAATACCCCATAAGGCAAGATTGGAGGTGTGAAATTGCCAAGCCCTTGTGTCCACAAAAGGTTTTCACAATACCTTCATGTCTTAGAACTAAAGCCCAATGCAATCAAATCATAAACGTGTTTACAAGAGATATACCTACGTAAATCTACTCAGTAACACCGGTAACCAACAGGGTATGGTTTTGGGACCTATCCTGTTTACTTTTATATCCGATGTTTGTTTCTTAGAATTTTTTTTAATTGAGCCTTTTGATTTTATTGCTTTTTTTTGTTTTCATTTGTCATTATTTATTTTCAATTGGAAATAGTTTTATTGTAATATTTACTTCATTTTAAATAAAATAATATTTTTGCACTACTATCGATCGGGTTCGTATAAGTAACTTTTTTCAATTTTTATTTTTTATTATTATTTATTCATATAAATATATACGAGTATATAAAAAAAATAAAATAATAACGTATTGCAAACTCTATGAGGCCAAGAGCCCTGTGTTGAGTTGGGATACAACATGATGGAAAGTGGAAGCATGTACATTATAATCGCAAAAAAAAAAATTACTACATATACACATATTTCAATAAACACCTGGACAACACGCTTAATAGTTTAGAATAATATAACTAGGTATCGATAACGATTTAAAAATGTTCGCATTTATTTTGTGGAATGTTATGATAAAAAATTATGTATGTAAATAAACATTTACATTTTTGACCACTTGAGTTTATTTTTAAAGTTAATCAATGCCTTCTTCCGGGCGTTCATTTATTTGGATCGACAACTCATCAGGAAAGACCATTCACTATAAAATAAACAAAAACACTCATAAGTGATTAGGTACTGATGGATTGACCTATAAATGGGACTAGTGGTAGATTGATTAAATTATTATTATAAATTAATCACTAGAAAACAAATGCATAGATTTAGAATTGCTTACACTTTTTATTTTATTAAAGTAAATCAAACATTCGTCTTTGTTCTTAACATATTTACGTGCCATGTGTTGTTTTCATCCAAACTTAACACAAGGTTTTGGTCGCATGGATTTAAGACTTACGTCTCAATAAATGTCAATAAAATACTGCGCACGAATAAATAAAAAATAAATTATCTAACGGTCAATTTGAAATGTACGCAAGTACAAATTTTGCCTGATTGACACCCAACAATTCAGTTTGTTTAAAATAGATTTGATAGAAATGACACGAATGAATCAAGTTTCTACTTTGTTGTATCCTAAATTAGCCGAGTATTTTCGTATGTAATGTTAAGGTAATTTATTTAGTGCGCTTCGGGTACATGGTTACGCCTTGTAAAATTAGTAGACAGTTTGGTGTCTTCGCCAATGCCAGAAAGAGCTTCCGTTTGCATCATTCGTGGGTTTCTTGGAAACATTCCACCGAACTTGTTATACATTGCATTGAGTGCTTGTTCAATGTCATCTTACGACCATGGAAACCATTTGGTATAATTAACATTCACCCTAACTTCTTTCAGGTTAGGATCAATTATTCAGAGTGGGTTTGTTTAATTGATTTAAAAAGGATTTGGATATTGACTCGTCCGTACGTTACGTTCCACATAGTATAAAAAAAACTTTAAAAATAACAATGGTTGATAGGTTTCCTTGCACAAAAAATAATTCGGGATTTAAAAAAAATTAATTGTTTATTATTAGCATAATATTTTTTACTATTTTGACAACACAATACTTTAAAAAAATCGTAAAACGGATAATTCACTTCCATATTTTATACTTGTATTATAAGCCTCGTAAGTAAAAGAGAGATATAGGGAATTCCAAAAACAAAAAGTATAATAATTATATTACTGTTAGGCGTTGACAAATCAATTAAAAATCAGTTATTTAAAAACCACGTAAAATGATATTCATAAAAAGAATATATTAAGATGAATAAATAAAATAAAAAAGAGAGAAAAAAGAGGAAAAAAACAAACGTAACGAAATATTAAAATATTGAGTTTTTTAAAACTAAAGTTATACATAAATAATAAATCAGTATAGAAACAGCCTGTCTTCTAACCACTTTCGTAATAAAATGTGATAAATTTTGTATGTGTATATTTCATGCATAAGTACTGGTATTAATCGGGTTGTGGTCCTGTGGCTAGTGTCTCGGACTCACGGACCGAAGGTCCGCGGTTCGAATCCCACTCTACCCCAACTCGATTCCATTTTCTAATAGTGAGTTATTTACAACTCGTTGAAAATGGCCCTCAAAATTAAATATTTGGGTAAATCATAAGAACGCAAATATTTCTTTTTATTAAAAAAAAAAAGTAATAATTTGTAAATTCTTATTTTTTTCACACCACTTTATTTAAAAATAATTTTCATTACACGTCCGCTCCTTAGTTAGAGCAAATGGTGTCTGCAATCAACCTCTAAGCTTTTCTTTCGTTTGCTAGTTCCTCTTCAACATCCAGCAGTGGACGTCTGACAACTTTATATATAAAGTAAGTAGGCGTGGTTAAGGTTCTCTGGAGGCATCCGCAGCAAATGTCTCAGCCAGCCATATCGCCTTCGCTTGATGACAGTTGTCTAATAATTTTGTTAGTTTTATACGATGAGGAAACACCCATACACATTCTATCTGAATTTGATGCTTTGCATTGTAAAAGGAGCCTCATCCTCGGAGGACCACTGGTTGAACCTGAGGATGTTAAAGAGCACGCTCCCTACCTCATAGCCCGACGCTTTACGTATCTAGTCTCGGAGGGGGAGGTTAAGTAAAATGAGAACTCTCGCCCTCGCACTTCCACACAATAGCCAGGCTCTTTATAGACCTGGGCTTGGAGGGCGAGAACTATTCACGAACTGTCACAATAGATCTTTACAGGTAGCAGTGACGTCAGGAGCCTGCATAGCACTACCCCCACCTTTAAGAATAATAAAATAGTTTAATACGTATTTTGGTTTTGATTTGGTAACGTTTCTAAGTTTCATTAGACAGGCATTAAAAAACAGAAGAAAACTAGTCATTAGTTATGTGTTAGACACGATTAAAAAAATGTTTTTCAAATACATACATTTGTAATAATATTAACGATTATTGGAATCGTTGTTGACTTAACTTTCTAGTGAAGAATGAATTATTTTTTCCTATCTTATTTCTAGCTGCCTCCTTTAAGTTTTGATTGCGCTGCGTTCTCCATTTCACTATTGGATTCATCTCTCATTCAGAAACTGGTATCTATCTTGAAACATTACGGAAATAAAATACTAGGCAGGTTTCCAGGTTTGTGTTGTCCCTATCGACAGTAAACAAACCTATAGATTAGGAGATAGGTAGTATGTATTTAGTTCGATAGCTCAGTTAAGACCTGTTAACATTGTCATAAACACAGTCAACGCCCTGGTTTTTTGTATTTTAAACATCCGGAATAAATATCATTAGTTTCGACGTGAGATTTAAATTGTTTGTTGGAACAAAAACAAGAAAATGGAAGATTTTCTTCCATTTACTTGTTAAGTTTTACATATTTTAAACCATTTCCGAACAAAAACAGTCATATAAATACCGCTGACGTTTTTATCGATGTAATTAATAATCACAATAAAAAAAAAACAAAATATTACAAATATGTTAAAAATGTACATGAATATTGAATAGCTGATTTAATTACATTTTCTCTGAAAATTTATGCGTCCCTCTATTTGCATTTTTTGCTGTAAAAATGAATGGTTAAAACCTTTGAAAAAAATAGGTTTAGTTAGCTATTAGAGTTAAACTTTATTTATTTTAAATTGACACTTTAAAATTCATTAGGACATTTATAAACAAATAACGGTTTACTGTATAGAAAAAGTTTTTTTTTTTGTTTCTCAATATCTCCATAATACATTTTTTTCGTTCTTTCCTATTTATTACTAATAAGTTATAACTACATACGCACGTACTAATTTCGATTTGAGATTTTTTCTTTTTCAACTTTTAATTTTTTGCTTTTTTATTTTATATGATTTATACAAAACATATTTTTAAACATAATGATTATTTCATAAAGTTTAAATTAATCCACGTTTTTTTCCCTTCGTATATATTATTTAGTTTAATTTACCTTTTTTTATAAAGTTGGATATTTTTATTTATTAACGACGTTAAACTAGTATTTTATTGATATTTTTTACTAACGTACACATTTTTCATGCTTAAAAAAAAAACGTGATATCTTCTAATTTCTTTGCTGCTGCTATTATAATTATGTAAAAGGTAAATTGAACCATGAATAAAAAAAAAAACGTTTTATAAATAAGAATATTAAAGAAAACAGTAGTAATGAATTTAAAAAATGTTAGATGTGTTGTTATGTTTACTAAAATACAATTAAATTTTAATGATACAAAAAAAACCCAAAATAATATGTTTTTATTCGTTACGTCCGATATCGTATAAGCGGTTATTCTACACATAAAGTGTACACATATCGGTAAAAACAACATTAAAAACCAAATGTATAATTATTAAGACATTTAATTTTCTTTTAAGTCGTAGAAATAGTAATCGGAGTCAAATAATATTGTCAATTTATGATTAGACGTAACCTACCTATTATGGCTTTTTAAATGTCCGCTGTAAATTAAACGAAAATATTAAAAAGCTATTTTTAACGTACGCAACAGTCCCTACAAACTTAATGTAGGTAATTATTTATTGTACCTTGCCGTTGCCGTAAATACCAATTTCACAGGTATCGTCCAAATTCTTACGGAACGACAAAATTTCGGTGGATTTCCATTTAATATAATAATAATAAATCTTTATTTACCAAAATATACAATGTAATAAATACAAAACAAAACAAAGGTATACATAGTTAAATGGCAAACTTAAATACAACAAGAAAAATATATAATTTTACATTATTGATTGATTTGGTGTTTATTTTATAGAACTCCATATTTAAACTTATAATATTAGAAATCAAACACTGATTTGAGTCTACTGAACACTTAATTTCATTTTTACAAATGTAAACATATTAAAATAAAAACTTCTTGACAATTGTTTCGCCTTGTTAGGGCATTTTCAAACGAATGTGAAGATTATATGGATTGAATGTCCTTATATAGTTATATAATTCAAGGTACTTAAGTAGAAAATAAAAATAATCTTATCAACTATAGCATATACATTAATCATAATTGAGGGAAAAACCAATGGTTAAGGGCAAGGCTAAGTGTTTAATAGGTAATGGAGAATTTAGGTATTTATATTTGAATTTCGGGAAAAATATAACAAAGTAAGTATTTATTTACATACAAGTATGTATTGTGAGATAATTAATGAAGCTTTATAGTTTTGTTTGTGATCTAAATAAATTATCTAAATTTCAATTCAATTATCTAAATTTACTGTTGTTATCTAAATTTACTGTTAGTGTTGTACTGGTTAGTGCGTTTACCTGCAATCAAATAAACAATTCAATAAAAAAAAAATAAAAAAATATTATATCAATCCATCCAATGATCCAATGTTATTTTATTGTGCCGTATGGATTTTTAATGTTTTCTGAAATGGGCCGGACGGGTCTTCAACCCATGAATAGCTACTTATTATTGCGCCCGATTCACACGGGTCAGACGTCTATACAAGAATTTTGACAGAAATCTGAAGAAAAAATCGTGTAGGTTATTTTGAAAAAAAAAATGCTTCCTGTGTTATTAAGTTCTCCAATACGAAAGCCATTCTCAGGAGAAGTGTACAAGTTTGGATTTCGTATAAGGTAAGAGACCATTGCAGGAGACTGCTGCGAGACATTGCATAGATTTATATATAATACTATTAGATTAAATTAAATTAAATTTTCTTCTAGATTAAACTTGCAGATTACACAAATTATTTGAAGATTCTTGATTTGAAAAACAGTATTTCAAACATTGTTTCTTAAGGACTATTTTTCTTTGGGGTAGTACTTTTGACATAAGACCATAATTACTCTCATGCGTCATATTGCAGGACATATAGCACTCCACGCGGCCGTTTTTAGCACTAGTAATTACTAGAACAATGCGGCCAGTTGACATTTCAATTGAATACCTAATATCGACTGAATTCATAGTGGTATTTATTTTTTAATGAATTATATATTTAAGTTATGGATAATATATCTATATAATATAATATATCACGATGTTACATCGTTTGGGTTGATTTCATGGATAAAAGTTGTTGTATCACACAGAACCACAGAAAAATATAAATTTATAGTTTCTATTACTAACATTATATTATGTACCTCCTATGTAGGAACAAATATACTATATTTTTATAGCTTACCTGTAAATAAAATCACCATTCGCCACTGGAGTCTACCCCTTCGGGGAAATTGCGTGATGATTGCAGTAGTAACGACAATAATTTCTTTGTTTGAATCGGAAATTCGGTCAGTTTTCTGATGCGTTTAATAAAACGTCGCATTGGGAAACAAGGTTCTATCAAACAAAATATGTTTTTTTACATTTAACACTCCTTTACGAGTATATACATTTTTAAAATATCGGTTTTATCTGCATCAAAATAAAAAGGATAAGCCGAATCCATCCTTAATTATTTTTAAGTTTATTAAGACAATATCAATAAAAAATGTTAGATAAAATAATGTCTTCATTTCAAACTTTCACGTATCAAAAAAAATATGAATCTAAATCGAACCTTGTTTCCCCAATGCGACGATTAGTTTGAATTAGGGATGTAACGATACATAATTTTGCCGATACGATACCGATACCGATCATTAGAGTAAATAATCGGCGATACCGATATCGGTAGCTTAGTAGAAATAGAAAAAAAACTAATAAATAATGAATAATTGTCTTTATTCTGCATAAAGTTACCTATATTTATTAAAAGCTGAACCTTGAGAAGGTTGTAAACCAAAATGTTAAATTAAAATTCGAAGAAAACATTTATTTGTATGGAATAATCAAGAATATTATCAAGCAATCAAAGCGCTAATTAAGAAAGTAATTATCATTCAATTACACAAAGAGGTAAAGTAAACCGATCCACAAGACAAAGTCAGTAATTAAAGTTAAGTTTTGGTAGATTTTTGTAAAGAAAACAAAGTTTGTTCAAATTATTAGCAGACAATCTGTTACGCAAATCATTTTGTACGAGACCTGCAGTTGAAAACAGACGCTCTGAGGCAACTGAGCTCAGTTGATAAGACAAGTATTATAATAATGTAATAACTTATATTTACATATAAGTAATTAATTTAAAAAAATACTTGGTACACTTTCACTTATTTATTTTGACCAATTAGCGCTTTCACCTTCTAATGGGCATCTTCAGACCAGTCTAAAGATGCCTCTTAGAGGATGAAAGCGCTAATTGGTCAAAAAAGTAAGTGGAAGTGTACCAAGTAGTCTGAAGATGCCCATTAGAGGGTGAAAGCACTAATTGGTCAAAATAAATAAGCGGAAGTGTACCAAGTATTTTTTTTATTGATAACTTATATGTAAATATAAGTTATTAGATCATTATAATGGAATTCCATTAAGAATTGTTAATAAATAATTTTAATGAAACAAGTATTATAGCTTTTCAAACTCTCAATATTGGCTGTATATAATCGGCGATGCCGATATATCGGCCTGCCGATTATATCGGCGGATATGTTGGTGTCGGTATCGGGATCGTTACATCCCTAGTTTAAATACATATGAATCAAAATGTTGTAAGCCACACTGGACGGCGATCAAAGACGATGACATGCCTCGTTTATTTTTTTCTTTAGTGGAAAAGTTAAATTAAGTGTCCGGTCGTTAATGGTGTGTTATTGTGGCGGGCGGCAAAGTTTTGAAGAAGTCATTTAATAAAGAGTTACCGAATCCGGCGGGTAGGGCCTGACAACTTCTGCCTTCTGCCGGCTTTCTGAATCAACGACACATGCATATACATGTACGAGTAGGTTATAGTGGGCCGATGATCTATGAAGTTTTTAATTTTTTTAGACACCAAAGTGAAAGGGGTCTAAAAAGTTACATTTTGGATCACATTGAACGTAAAAATTATTTAAAAAATATTATTATATTTATTTATTCATTCAAAATTACATTAGTTTTAATATTAATGAACTTATTAAGGCTTTTTAAGCTATGCCCGTGTCAAGCCACAATAAAAATACATAGCAAAATTAATTAGATTAAATTATAATGACATTTGATGCAATATAATTGCATTCTAGAAAAAAAGGTATAAGTAACAAATAATAAAATTCCAAAGTATACAATGCAAAAAAAATAATCATAAATTATTTTTATAATATAAATTTTACAAATTAAGACTCACACATAATCAAATACGTATTGTATTTCTTTCAACTTATTTTTTAAGTGTACCTGCACTTAAGATAATATTTAAATAAATTATCCTTACACTGTATAATATTCACCAGTCTAAAGATGCCCATAAGAGGGTGAAAGCGCTAATTGATCAAAAAAGTAACTGGAAGTGTACCAAGTATTTTAAAATTAATAAGTTATTACATCATTACAATGGAATTCCATCAAGAATTGCCAATAATTTTTTTAAATAAAAAACCGTTGCTTAGTAAGTGAAATGGTTCAGCCGGATGAATCTCATCCAACTTATTAAGGTTTCACAAAAGTCGACAAATGGAAGAGTTAGGGAAGTGTTGATATTTGAAGATAGGCAGAATAGTGAATGTTACACGACGTGTAAAGCGGCCACTTAAATCAGACAATGACAGGTCATAAGCCTTGAGTTTTATATTCTCCTTTCAAAAATATTTTCGCTCTCTGTTGCAAGTATGCATTATATTGTGTATTGTACTCAGAGTAATAATGCGTCAACATACGGAGAAGCCCTATTACTATGTTTAATCGAACGCAAGCGATGTTTGTTTGTTGGTTAGCAACTAATTGGTGGCCATTTTGTTTTGTTTGACGACAGAAACATAACGGTTTGTTCGGATGCTTTTGTCGCTGTGCTTGGCTTTTTTTGTAAATAACTTTGATATTTACGTTATAATAAATAAAAGTCGACTATGGTGAATTGCAGTATGTTTGGTTGCAGCAGTAGGAGCGTCAAAGGTATTAAAGAAGTCAGTTTTCACAGGTAATTGATTTCGAATATTTTCCCATAATTTACATTGATTTTTGGCATTTATGTTTATATTTTGGTATTATGTTGCTTTGAAACTTTCCTTATATCAAATATCAACATACTTACTTCAGATACTATTTTTTCTCAATTTGGGAGATAAATTTGTGAATTAAAGTATGTTTACTGTTGATAATGTCAGTTGATTACGGGCAATATGTTGGGGCCGCACCAGACATTCATAAAAAGTTTGAGTTTTTATCGAGTACAGGTTGATTCAAATTTTACTCAAAAATAGCAACGTTTACCTTGAAATTGCATCTAAAATGACGTGTCCAAATTTCACGCCGCTACGACTCGCCGTTTCGGAGATATGACGGACAAACAAACAACAGACGGGACAAATGGGAGGGTCCGATGTCTTGCAGGGCACCCGCTGGCACAGCGCGGGTTTAAACTGTGTAACTCGGTTATAAGCTTAGACTATACCCTGTCTGCGTAAACTATAAGTGCGTAAGCACTACAATTAATGATATGAATCATAACACGTTTAAACATGTGAGTCGAGGTCCTGTAAAAATACCAAACAAACTTAACACAGGACTTAGGTTCTATGAAGTTGGGATTTATGTCTCGAAATATGTAACATAAGTAATGAATAAAATGAATAAATAAATAAAAAAATAAACACACACATGTATTTTCAGTTTTATAAAATAAATATAGTCGAATTATAGAAAAATAAATTGGAATAACCCTGTAATAATAGATACACAGGTACATACATACTTCAAAGTATTTTCAATGCAAAAATATCCATTAGGCTATTCTCGACCTGAGTACGGCCAATTGTTTTGCTGTGAACTGTGGCTAACTTAATACCCAATAGTCATTTTTTATTTTTTTTATTTTCTTTTATTTAGGAAACATACAGTACAGTTACAAAGTTTTATATTTTACACAGTTAGACTTAACTCTAATGGAACAGTGAAGTTTCCATATTATAAAGTGATTAAATGTAAGGTTATTAATGAAAGTACAAAAAAGAGAAGGAAAAAAAAAACATAAATGGAAGTTGTTTAAAAATTAAAATTTAAGTAAAAAAAGTTATTTTAAAATTTGTCGTTTGTAGTTAGTATTTACGAATGGAAATAATATGAAAAATGAAGAAAATTTGTAAAAGTAATTAAAAGTTTTAAATTAAAATAAAAAATGAAAAGCATGATCAGATGTAAAAATAAAATAAAATAGTTAAAACATTTAAAAAAAAGGAAAAACATAAATAAACACATACACATTTTATGGGATTCAAAGAAACGATGAGAAGAATCTTTAAGTGAAATATAAGACAATAAATTAGGTCAATTTCAAAAACATCTTCAAAATTAATTGCACATTATAGTAAGAGCAGCAATATATTGGTTTTGTATAAAAATATAATATAAGTAATTAAAAGTAGTTTAAAAGTATAAAATAATAAAAAGTATAATATAGTCATATAATGGTTTTCCTACGTTTGGGCGCCTCTACATCTTGGCGCATTATTACTCTGAGGTATTGTATGATTTATATAATCATTTATGTGATATTATAAATAACAAACATTTAATGAGAAATACGTGATGCTCTTTCATTTCTATAAGGGATAATTCTTAATAAAATATACGGGAAATTAAGCGCAGACGTTCGCTCTTTGCGACCACTTTGCCGCACTTCGCCGCACTCACCCACTCGTTGCACATGTCACGTCTGTACTAATTAGGAGGTGAGTTACTGATTACATTTAAACGATTTCATATTCCAGCGCCATGGTGGCACCTTGATTTGAATATAGAATAGTTCTAATTTACTGTCGTGTATTCCATAAAGGTGAAAAATTTATGGCTGGCGGCACAATCGCTAACGAAATAGTTGAACGTGATTTTTGGTGCATCTTGAATGAAGAAAGGCCGATTTCATTTAAGGCATAAAAGAAGCAAAGCTTTTCTTTTAAAAAAACATTTTTCTTATCACTATGTTTTGAAAATGCCAATAGAATATAGTGTGAACATTATTTTGAGTTTGTCCAAATTTTTGCAGACAAGGACTGAATTCAACTCCCTGGGGAGCTGTTTATATTAACATATTACAACTGAGATAAAGAGCTGAATCTCACCCATAAATAAAGATTTCAGCTCTTTAACTTCACAAACATCAACAGATGAAAGAATTGAAGGAATATGGATGTTCAAATATGGGCAGAATGGTGAATGTTACACAGTATGTAAAGTGGCCACTTAAATCAGCCACTGACAGGTCATAAGCCCTGTAGATGCCTAGACTTCTATATTACCTTTTATTAAATATTCTTCATCTCTGTTGTAATATGTTTAAGAATATAGCGTGTTGATTCTATTAGATTAGGTAATAGTTTATATTTTAAATTAAGTTTTTTATTAATGCAATAACAACATAGATGGAGACATTTTAGAGAAGAGAATATAAAAGTCTAGGTATTTACAGGTCTTGTGATCTGACATTTATTTCATTAATTTTTTAAATTAAATTAATTTTTCCTAATTTTATTTGCTTGATTTATGATTTATTTTATTAATTTAACTGGTTTGACTTATTTTATTGATTGCATTTATTTATTTTCAAATTTTATTTTATTCATTTATTTAATTTGCTTTATTTATTTTACTTGTTTTATTAGATTTATTTGAGTTATTTAACTTATTTTATTTATTTGAGTTATTTTACTAATTTTATTAAGTTTATTTATTTAATTTATTATATTTTTCCTTCCATTTTTCCGTCCGCTGCTGACTTTTGTGAAATTAAAAATCACAAACCTATATTGAAACTGATGATCTGACTAAATTATTGTCTTAAAAATTTGGATAATCTCAAAATATTGTTGTTAGGTCATCAATTAAAATGCTAGGTATATTTCCATTTATTTATTTGACCAATTGGCGCTTTCACTCTCTAACTCTTTCTTCAGACCGGTAAAAGTTATACAGTGTTAAAAATATTTATACAACATTAAATGTTATCTTAAGTACAGTCCATTCAAAAGACGGCCATCTGTGAAATTAGCGTCGCGGGTTTGCGCCAGTTTCAATAGAAAAATCCAAGAAAGGTTTTTAACTACTTTAAAACATCACAAATTCTAGTTAACAGCTGTTTAAAATAGCCAATAAATTATGTGTTTTGATGTATTTCCAGTTTTAGAAAAGCTATCTTAAGCTTTTTTTATGCGTACGGAGTTCACTTTTAAAATATCAGGACAGATTACCGACAATAAGTGGCGTCGTAAGCGGAGTAATTTCAAAATTAAACAACTTGAAATCATAGTGATGAAAATACATTACAAAAAAAATGTTTTAATTTGAAAGTCTGTTAACAAAAAATAAAAACAAAACTAACTACGCACCCAGAAGCCGTACGATTGTAAGTCTGAATTCGCCAACGAACAAGGCAATTTGCTTGTACCTACATATCGGCAGTTTATTATCTATCTGCTTTCTATGAATTAACTTGGCGTTCGTAATGTCTAATTAAAACATGCACCGACAAAAAACTTTTATTGAATAGTTTATCGGGACAAAATACGTTTTAATACTTTATTTTCTTTTTATAATAACTTAATATTGTAATAATGAGTGTATTTTATTGAATAAAGACTGTATAACATAAATATATATATTCACAGCCTACATTACGTAATGGATTAAACAACACGTAAAGTAAATCAGACTATAATGAGTAAATAAATAAATAATACAAATATAAAAGCAAGAATTATAAAAAGCCCCCCAATAGGGAAATATCACATATTACGAATATCGATAAAAATATATAAAATGGATAAAAAACAATTAATTGTATTTTTAAAATCAATGTGGATATTGTGGAAAAACGTTTTCATACATAAATGTAAAAAAAAAATTAAATAAAAATACGTTTCTATAAAAAAGCGACGTGTTTGGCCTTGGTTGTTAGGACGTCAAGATTCGTGATATCGTTCTACACAAATTTCAATGGCTAGGAACAAATAAACATAATTCGTGACGTATTAGGGGCGTGGCCAATGGAATCATCGTTTTTGCGGGAATCCAAAATTACAAATTAAAAAGTATTTTTAATGCCACTAATAATAATAATTAGCAAAAAAATATTTTTTTAATGCACAGTATTTCATAGACATTTATTATACATAGAATACCTTCTTATAAATACTTTTCACTATCTTAATACGTAATACTAGGTCAATCAACTGTTGATAAATATTTTTTATCAATTGTCGTACAAATATAATATATTTACGGAGCCCATCTAATCAATCAGATATGATTAATGCACCGGCGCATCAGTGCATTGAAATAATTTTATCTTATCTCAGAACGATTGTACGATTCAGAAAATGCACAGCTACGCGTATTGATGAATTATTCGACATAAAATCATATCTTCGATTATCCTATTTGCTATAAACCTTTAGTCAATTGAAGATAGTTTACAGTCAATCATTTGGATAAATTATTGATACTATCGGGTAATAAATTATTGACAAACAACTATTGATAGTTGTTCTAGCTAACTAGATAAAACTACTTAAACGTAGGCTATATAGACTTTTAATTTAATCCCTGAAACTCATTATAATTAAAACAATTGAACGTAAGAATTTAATTTTGTATTTGACGAGTTTGAATGATTTTTAATTCTTGCTGACCACACAACCTAAGATGTGCAATTTGCAGAAAAAAGACAGCCCTAGTAAAACTCTAGTCATTATGTATTGAACATATTATTTTATATTTATATTAGGGTACTTTATTGAATGGAATCAGTTAATTCATTTTTAATAAAAACTTTAAAAATGTATGATAGGTGCCCTAATGTCGAAATTAGAGCAGAATGCAAGGCTGAGTTAAGCATTATCGACAAAATTAAGAAAGGTCTTTTGCGATGGTTCGGTCATGTGGAGCGAATGAATGATGAACGAACGGCTAAAAAGATTTATGATGCGAATGTGTCTGGTTGTAGAAGTCGAGGAAGGCCGAGAAAGACATGGCATGATCAAGTACAACAAATTCTTGAAAGTGGTCATGTGAAAAGTCGGAATAATCGACGTGCGTGCATGAGAAGATGTATGAATGTGAAGGAAGCAAAGGAAGTGTGCCAGGACAGAGTGGTGTGGCGTTCTATCCTCTTTGCCTACCCCTCCGGGGAAATGGCGTGATGGTTAGTTAGTTAGTTAGTTACTTTAAAAATAATTTAACTAATTATTAAAGAAATTTTGGTGATTTTTTAAAGTCTGGCTAACCACACAACCAAATATGCATTTTGCAGAAAACCGCCAGATCTCGTACTGAATCATACCTTATTCAAACTTTGAATGTGTGAGGTGAAATTCTGCATAAAAACTTGTTTTTTTATTAGAGGATTTTTAAAATTAATGAATTTATAAAATTAAAACACATATGTACTTATTTACGATAATTTATTTAAGAAAACTAGATTTATAGAGCCATTAATCGTCGGTGATAAACAAATAAGTACTTATAACGTATTCATATGCGTATATTATATGATTGTTGCCAGTTATGTGTTATTGTTAAAAATATGTAAAGATCCATGAGATATCAAACATTTTTTTTGGTAAAAGATACCTTGTGTTTCTTTTTTTAGTAACATGTATTATTCCGTATGGTTTTTTTACAGCCTAATTTGTGTTTTAATGTTGGTTTATGTAAAGTCTGTCAAAGTTTAAATAATCACTGTTCCAAAATGTTTATTAACTAATTTAAAAATAAATTATACACATTATCGAACTTAAATTACACTAATTGATGTAAGAGTACACATATGTATAAAAAATTATACATTTGACATTCCGAAAAATGCCCATGGACAGGTGAAGTGGCTATATCCACAAAAAATGATTATGTAAATAAAATATTAAAGTACACTTACTCGTTATATGTATAAAAATTTGAATTTTGTAACTTTGTATGAATTTTTTTGATGTTAATTAAAATATTTATAATCACAAGATGTAATGCATTGTACGAATTGATATAAACCACCCTTTTTAAATTTATGTTTTTTAAACAGCGAGCTTCAGAAAACTTTGTATTTATATTTTTATCATTTTCATATCTTTGTAGGTGAATACTGGATTCAACGAGGTTCTGCTAAAGTATCTATCGATTCCGAATTTGCTGTCTGAAATAAAAATGTTTCGAATATTTGCGTAGCAAAAATAAAAAAGACAAAGTAAAAGTTTAGTAATTGAAAGCTTTTAGATTATGGTAAAACGAGGCTATAAACACTGTTTGTAATATTTCTAATCTTTGGTGTCAAAAGTCTTTACGTCTAAGTTTTCCAATCTTCATTCATCACCATCAATAAATCGATGTGTCAAGGCGTTATAAAACCTATTTTATGTCAGGAAGTGTCATCGATTAGCTAGGCAAATCTCTCAAGTTTACATTGTGCAATTTCATGCCATCCACACACATGCTATTTTATCAATTTGACTCAATCGAAATTGATTTTAAATGTGATCATTAAAATTAACATAACAGTAATATTTTTTGATACTAGAAAGCTTTGTCACTGCCATTATGAAAATACTAATTGGCATAGGGCCAACGAGCATTCATTTATCCATTTGCACCTAAAACAAGTGAAGGAATATAAAATATTTGATTGAATATGTTTTTATTTGCTACTTACATTTCATATTTACGTACTAAAGTAAGATTCGATATTATTTTTGTCACTATTAAATCAGTATACAAATCAAATTACCCAGGGTCGCCAATTTAAGTTTTAATAACAAGGTTAATAATGCTTTACTAAAAATTCCTATAATCAGATAATTTTTGTGAAAATAGTTTTCTATGGGTTGTATGTAGTCTGCCTAACTAGGTACAGCCCGTTCTAAGACATACATTTTTGACACGACACGACAACTTACTAGTATATTTACTATACAAGTTGAATTATCTGAACTATTTATCAATAAGTTCAAGTAATTCCTTTTTTTTGTAAGACTTTTTTCGACCCATTTTTAAATAAAATTGATTCAATTGAATACGGGTTTGGTTCTGGCGAAACATGGAGTATTTTAGGTCCCAAAAACCTGAAAGTTCTTTGCCCGAGTTTGTGGAAGACTTCATAGCACATCCTTTAGTTTGACTTCTGGTAGTGCGAGAGTGTTTTTTTTGGGATTTATCAGAATAATTTATCTGTATATTTATCATAATTCGTTAAACATACAATATACAAATGTTATTGTGTTTATAGAATTATCAATTTTCAATGGTTCAAATCGCTTCTCAAATGCTAAAAGTAGTAGTGTTGCTTCAAAACTAAAAATATTTCTTGGCTGAGATATCGAGAGGATCTAAAAACGTGTTTGATTTTATATTTTAATTACATAATTTAATGGGATTCAATTCTCTGAGCGCCGTCCGTCCATTGATGTTATAGAAATATTCGCTTTAGCTGTTTTTAATTAAATCAGGTAGTATAAATTCTCCGTAGAGAGGGAAAAAATGTTTCCATGGTGAAAGTTGCCACGGAAACATCCCAGCCAGCCAATCAAGTTACTGATCGTCCAACATGGCGACTAATTGAGCAAATATCTGCATTATCATTGGCTAGATATCCGTATATTATTATTTTACTTTATGGCGCCTACGCAGCCTGCTAAGCGATAATATTTACATTTACCGTATTCAAATTAACTTATAATGCAACAACAGAACTTCGACGCCATTTGGCAAAAATATTTAAATATGAAATCGATAATTTATAATAATTCATTTTAATCTTAAAAGCGGATTATGTGTGCGTAATTTAATGCACTTTGCATAGTTTTACAACTTTTAAATACTAGAAATAATGTTCTTTGATCTTGTGAATTTAGTAGTACATTATTATTCTTCTTCTTCCTTTGTCGCTCATACCAGAGGTTGGCGACCATCATTCTGAATTCTGGGCCAGTCCAATCAGCGCTGCTCATGCAAGATGCTGTTTTTCATCCTATACCGTCTGCTCTCTAACTTTTTTTTTCATTGTAAGTTCGAGAAGGGCATACTTCTCATTGCAAAGGCTTTTCTTCTTTTTACAGTGGTCATTATATTACGAAATTCACATGCTTTCTTCAATATACGAGTATACAAACAATAAAATAGAGCATTTTCTTATTTTTAATCACTGTCCTCATAACTGAGCACCACAAATCATTTATTATTTGTCTTATGTTGCTTCGGTATATGTTGCTGCAGCTCCTCGGAAAATGGAGTGGACTCAATAAGGAAATATCCGTTATTTTTTTAACATTTTTACAGTAATAAAGGTCTTTGAATAATGTCAAATAAAAAAATGGTTATTTGCTAATTTTTAGTAGCATAAATAATATTTTTGAATTTGTAATTTTGAATCCTGCAAAAACCGACATTTCATTAGCCACGCCCCTAATACGTCTCGGTTCATTTATTTATTTATTTGGTTTACAAACAATGAAAAAATAATACATAATACACAAAAATATTGAAACAATAAAAAAAAATTGACACTACTTATTTTTCATCAATTACATGAAAACACTAACTAAATACAAATTTATATAAAATGAGCAAAATAAATTATTCAATTTAATTTAAATTATTGTAAAAATTGAAATAAGACTGCCAAAATTTGTACGAATTAATAATAAAATAAACATGAATAAAATACGTATTAAAATAAAACTAACAATAAAATTTATCGAAATTAAATTATTAAAAAAAAATCATTCATTAATATAAAACTAATGAAAACAATTCATAAAATACTAATAAAAACAATAAACAAAATATGCATTGAAACAAAACTAGCAATGTAATCCATTATCCGGCGGCCTCCGTGGTGTAGTGGTCAAGACGCTTGACTCACGCACGGAAGGTTCCGGGTTCGATTCCCGGTGAGAACACAAAAATTCAAATGTGATTTTTCTCAAGCCTGGGTGCTCTGCGATGTAATTCACCACTGTAATTAGGCCTCCTGGCCTGTTGTGGTGCAAAAAAAAAGAAAAAAAAAAAAAAAAAAAAATTGTAAATTGTAAAATTGTAAATTAAAATGAAATGTACAAAATTAATATATCAATATAAAAACGCATTTTGTATACACTCTTTAAACCTAAACAATCCAGTTCATGTTTAGTTGTTTCTGCCATTCAAATTTGTTTAGAATATTGTCAAGAATCTTGACGTCACAACTTTCAAGACCAAACATGTTGCGTTTTTCATGCGACGTATTTTTTTTCAGTTGTTTTTTAAATTTATGTATGAAAACATTTCTCCACAATATCCATATCGATTATGAAAATACAATTAATTATTCTTAATGCATTTTATATATTTTTATCGGTAATCGTAGTATGTGATATTTCCCTATTCTTGACGAGCTTTATCTTGGCATTTTTAATGAAAAAATTAAATAAATGGTTAAAAATAAAATTACATTATTTTGAGTTTGTCCAAATATTTGTAGATAAAAGTAGTCACTTAAACTAGCCATTGACAGGTCATAAGCTCTGTAAACGCCTAGACTTCCAAATCCCCTCTAAAGTGTTTTCCATCCCTGTTGTAATTTGTCAATCTTAAAATCAAAGTTGTTTTTATTTATTTTACTATTACTAATTTCATTTTTGAATTCATGAAAATTTCGGCTCAACACAGAATACGTCTAAAGAACCAAAACATGTACGTGCACTAAAAATTAAAATCGTAATTATTAATCGTTCTGTTGTTGATAAATAAACAATTTATTGTCATATATTTTTCAGGAATCGAGATAAATTTCTTTTTCAAGTTTGAGCATACCTTGTTACATATTATTATGTAAATTATAATTATAAAAATACGTTTATAGTTTTATTCCACCTTTATTTATAAACACACTGGAAATGGACATAGCTGTCGATGGTGCTACCAACTAGCGGCCCCTGTTATAGTTTTAATAAAATTTAATGCAAACACATTTTCATGTCGACCACAAACTCTGAATTCGGGCAAAGAAATTTCAGGTTTCTGGGCCCCAAAATATTCAATATGTCTCGAAAATTACAAAACCATGACCTTACTACTACTACTACTACTACCATCACGCCATTTCTCCGTAGGGGTAGGCAGAGAGAATGGACCGCCACACACGTCTATCCTGGCATACAATCCTAGCCTCTTCCACATTCATACATCTTCTCATACATGCCCTTCGGTTCTGTCTGCTTTTGACATGACCAGACTTAAGATTTTGGTTTATCTGATCGTGCCACGTCTTCCTTGGTCGTCCTCGTCTAACCCCGAATTCAATTAAATAAATTTGTAATGAAATAGTTACTGGATTTAGGTGGAAAAAAATCGGAAAACTTACTAAAAAACATTCTAAAATAATAAATGGTATATATATTGTATAACTTTATAATAAAATGATTAGTGGGTAGTCATCTTATTGTCTATTTTTGCAGAACAATATGTGCCTTAAAACAGGTTGTACCTAGTTAGTCACAATAGACATAATCCAGAGAAATCTATTACCCACATATGTATGTATGTAGTAGATAAAAAAACTGTATTTTTTGTTTATAAACCATGATTTATTATTTGTTATTTATTATTATTATTATTATTTTTATATAATTTCATAAAATAATATAATTTTCACCGGTTTTTTTTATATACATTCAAACAAAACTTTAAATCATAAAATTATTACTTTAGACTGAAATTATTTTAATTTAAACTCTTTTATTTCCCAACAATATTTTGAGTTTGTCCAAATTTTTGTAGACAAGGACTGGATTCAACTCCCTGGAAAGTTGTTTATATTAACATATTGCTTCGGGAATAAATGCATAACATCGCTGCTGTTTTTCATTATTGTCCATATACGTATATCGTATATGTGTATGTCATCACTGTCATACGTATTATAATATAACTTTTGATTTCATTTTCGACATGTATTATAAATTTTTATTATTTTTATTTTTCTATTATTATTTTGTATATTTTGTATATTGTTTTGATTATTTTGCATTTTATTTTTTATTACCTGTATATTGTTTTAATATGTCAATAAATATTTTTGATTTATATATCGAAGAGTCCCTACTTAACGCGGAATTTTCTAACAAGTCGGGACATAAAAAACATATAATAGTGTCTATGTAAAATTGTGTATTTTGTGCATTAAATAAATAAATAAAATTACAACAGAGATGAGGAACATTTAAGAGAAGGTAATATAGAAGTCAAGGCATCTACAGAGCTTATGACCTGTCAACCTGTCTTGTCTACAAAAATTTGGAAAAACTCAAAATATTGTTGATAAATTACCTGGTCCACGAAGAAGTATAGAAATAGAAAAAATAATATTTTCAGGCGTTGCCTAGTATGTAGGTGAAATAATTCAATTAGATGAATCTCACCCGCATAAATAAAGGTTTCAGCTCTTTAACTTCACAAACATCAACGGATGAAAGAATTGAAGGTATATAGATGTTTAAATATAGGCAGAATGGTGAATGTTACACAGTGTGTAAAGTGGCCACTAAAACCAGCCATTGACAGGTCATAAGCTCTATAGATGCCTAGACTTCTATACTACCTTCTCTTAAATGTTCTTCATCTCTGTTGTAATCTTTTATTTCCATAATTATATAAAATCATGATTTACAAAGCCGTGTTTGCACTCGTGTATAACAGAAATTTGTTTAGTCCCCTACCAGTCGGACGATGTCGATCACGACAAAACCCGGTCTCTAGTAAAAATTTCTAAATAAAAATGGAATAAAATTATATTCGTATTTTTATTATTATAATTAAAATGCAGTTCCACCAAGAAACGTCAGTAGAAAAACTCAATCTATTATTATGTAAACTTAAAATAATACATTATTCAGTACGCAATGTTTAACCCTAAATTTTGTCTAAGTTGAAAACGAAAAACTGTTCCGTAATTAACAAGTCAGCTTTAAAATGGCGCCACATTTGAAAACAAAATGATTCCAATTGCATCAGTATGCATAGTTGTACCTGTCTTGTCGTAGTATCTACAAGTACCCAGGACTGTTTACTGATATAGTAGAGTAGATATTTTTGGAGAACTTCACACACACTTGTCGTTTGACCATTCAACGTTTGTGAATTTGACCGTTTTCTTAAAATAAATATTCTATATATTCAGGATTCTGCGGAGTAAAAATAGCTTGCGGAAAATGAAAGGTGATGCAATGCAGCGCAGCGGTGCAAAAATCATCCGAATACTTACCTAGTTTCACGCAGAGGGTTTTAGGTTCGATTCCCCGTGTGATTAAAGCTGCAGTTCATTTATTTTTATTATATATTTGTGTTAGAAATACCACATTGTAAAACGAGGCTCGCACAGAGACATGCATATTTTATAGGCCCAAAAATTTTAAATGATTTTTTTACTAATAATATTTCATTGATTCCAAACTTTCAAAATTTTCCTTCTTTTAAAAAACACGCACTATCTTGGATTCAAACTAAATACTTGAACTCTTGTATGAAATATTTTGTTGCCCTTTAATATTTTTATGTTTTTCTTTAATATTTTTTATTTCCTCTTTTAATAACTATAAAAAAAATACCTTGTAATCTTTTACAGAATATATTTTTTTCTATTTCTTATGTTTCACAACAATATTATAACTGTCTATTTATTATAGGAGCAAAAAGTCACAATCGTTTTTTGTATACCACGAACAGAGCATGCCTTTGTGGGATTTTTGTGTTTACTATTTTTACTATTAATATGTATTTCATTGCTATGTAATTATGCTTTAATTTTTTAAAGCTCTGTATTACCTCTTTTGTATAATGTAAAAAAACAAAAAACAACCAACCTCAAATTTAATAACTCATCTTTTATTTTAGTATAAAAATACTAGGAAATTCAATAATAATTTAGGTTTGTCCAAATGGGAGTTATTCGGATCTAAATTTGTTGCAACGGAGTAGAAAAACATTTTTGAGAAGAAATATGGAATTCTAGGCATTTACAGGCCGCATGACCTGTCATTGGCTAAATTAAGTGCCCACTTTACACACTGTGTAACATTCACCATTTTGCCTATTTTTAAACATCCACATTTCCTCAATTCTTCCATCTGATGACTTTTCTTAAGTAAAAGTGCTGAAATCTTTATCGTGTGAGTGAGATTTATCCGTCTGAACCAATTAACCTACCAGGCAACGCCTGAAAACAATTTTCCAATTTGTATACTGTTTAAACATAGACGGAAAGATTACACAGTGTGTAAAGTGGCAACTTAATTAGCCAATGACAGGTCATACGCCCTGTAAATGACTAGACTTCCATATTCTCTTCTCAAAAATGTTTTCCCTCTCTATTGCAACAAATTTAGACTACTAAGAAATTCACTAAAAAACTGTTTTATTGTAATGTGGTGGTGTAATGGTCAGCGGGTTTGCCTACTATGCAAGAGGTCTCGGGTTCGATTTCCGACAAGGTTGATATGAAATATTTATTTAAAAGGGTTTTTTTACGTGAATATGATAACAATATATTTTTTTAAACATGCTTGATTGCAGGTTACCGACAAAGATATTTAAAATTTTTACACATATATACATATTTTCGTAAATACATTTTATACCGTCTCAATACATACCGATGCAATCACTCAATTTGTAATCGCGGTCGTGATATTAGTTTGATTATGTACGTGTGTGATTACAATATCAATGGAAGTGTTTTATAATGGAGAAATAAATCTTACGGTTCGAAGAATTACAGGAAGTTGCTAGAAAAATAACATCGCGATATAAAGATGTTGACAATACGCCGCGGCCGATTGACAGAAACATACATGTACATATTCGATGACTTGAATTTGAATGTTTTTACTATAACACATTTATTTATTTTTATTTTTATTGTAATGTGGTGGTGTAATGGTCAGCGGGTTTGCCTACTATGCAAGAGGTCTCGGATTCGATTTCCGACAAGGTTGATATGAAATATTTATTTAAAAGGGTTTTTTTACGTGAATATGATAACAATATATTTTTTTAAACATGCTTGATTGCAGGTTACCGACAAAGATATTTAAAATTTTTACACATATATACATATTTTCGTAAATACATTTTATACCGTCTCAATACATACCGATGCAATCACTCAATTTGTAATCGCGGTCGTGATATTAGTTTGATTATGTACGTGTGTGATTACAATATCAATGGAAGTGTTTTATAATGGAGAAATAAATCTTACGGTTCGAAGAATTACAGGAAGTTGCTAGAAAAATAACATCGCGATATAAAGATGTTGACAATACGCCGCGGCCGATTGACAGAAACATACATGTACATATTCGATGACTTGAATTTGAATGTTTTTACTATAACACATTTATTTATTTTTATTTTTATTGTAATGTGGTGGTGTAATGGTCAGCGGGTTTGCCTACTATGCAAGAGGTCTCGGGTTCGATTCCCAACAAGGTTGATATAAATTATTTATTTAAAAGGGTTTTTTTTACGTGAATATGAATACAATTTTTTTTTTAAACATGCTTGATTGCAGGTTACCGACAAAGATATTTAAAATTTTTACACATATATACATATTTTCGTAAATACATTTTATACCGTCTCAATACATACCGATGCAATCACTCAATTTGTAATCGCGGTCGTGATATTAGTTTGATTATGTACGTGTGTGATTACAATATCAATGGAAGTGTTTTATAATGGAGAAATAAATCTTACGGTTCGAAGAATTACAGGAAGTTGCTAGAAAAATAACATCTCGATATAAAGATGTTGACAATACGCCGCGGCCGGTTGACAAAAACATACATGTACATATTCGATGACTTGAATTTGAATGTTTTTACTATAACACAATTATTTATCATATTTACGTCTAAATCAATTACAACTCACGTAAAAAAAAACATACAAGAAACTGAACGACAGAACTACATACATATAGCAAAGACAAATAATGAAAAAAAAATGTACACAGGACAGGCGGCTCCTGATCAAAAACACTGGCAGTGAATTTTTTTTTGTATTATTTCCATAATCATTCCATGTCCGCTCGCTAGCTGGAGCATATGATATCCACAAAGAGCCTCCCTGCATCTCTATCGGCTGCAATCAGGTCTGTCAGTCTGCTCTAAGTCTGGTTCTCGTTCCAAAGTTCTGACATGAACTGCCGTCGAACTGTCTGCAGTGGACGTTCAGGATGTCGAGAACCTAAAGCCTTGTAAAGAATGCGAGCGTGGTTAAGGCTCTCAGGAGGCATCCGCAGTATATGGCCTGGTCAACCGTATCGCCTCCGCTTGACGACAGTTGTCACCGGAGTTTGCTGCGTCCTTTTCTTATTACTTAATTCCTCACAAAGTCGAACCACCGCACACCCAAGATTCTTCTGAGACACCTATTCTCAAAACTCCGAATTTTGCTGTTTTGAGCACTAGTGAGGTGCCACGATTCGCATCCGTAGAGGATGTTATGCAGGCGTTATATAGGCGGCATTTGGTTTTCACTGAGTAAATATCCGATTTCCAGACAACCTTCATGCTGTCGAATGTGGCACCTGCTACTCCTAACCGCACTCTCAGTTTTTTTTAAAAGCTGCTATTTTCTTATTATTAAGTTAAATGATCTTATACTATGATACGTCTGACATGGTTAGCAGTCAATAAGAATATGTGCAATGGCAGCCGCTAACGCTTAAATCCACCATAGTTTTAGTTTTTATACTGTTTTATACTCACCAACATTATACGCACATACGTAACTAAATCATCTAAATTTATACTAATATTCTGTCAATACGCATGTTTAAACGAAATTACAGATGAACTACATTTCTGCGCATGCGCAGGCGCTGCATATAGTATGTGTTTGTCTTCTCTCTCTAATGGACGATTCACCAGTATAGAGCATAGTTCATCTCGCTCAAGCCACGATTTTAACAGATCAGGTATTTTTCAAGCAAATTTATTGTAAAATCTCGTGAAAAATAGAATATGCACAATATAAAAATAAGTCATTATTTTATAGAGAATCCCTGGAGATCTATTGCATAGAACAAAAGCGGTCTAAATTTATATTTACACATACGATTTTATATTAATATAATTTTTTTCATACTGAAAATTCAATTTTACTTCATAGACAAATGAAGATTCTGTTTACTTTCCATTGAAGTGCGGGTCTAGAGCCCCGATCTCAAATTTGACAGAGTTGTTTTCTATTATTTATTTATTTATACTTTTACAATGTTTTTACTCTTTTTTTATACAGACTGGGGTGTCCTGTGCCGAGGGAAATATTTTACAATATGTAAAACATGCCTAAAATTAGTTATTTAACAAAATTAACATAATAATAAAATTAAAACGAAATTAATCTAATTAACCTAATTATCATTAACATTATAAGCAACATAAACTAAAATAATCATAAAAAACATAACAAATTTATATAGACCTGAAGACCAAATTTCATAAACAGTACACAAATTTTTACCTATTTGGCTTGATCCACTCATCGATCCGTGCGCAACCCACCTCCACTATCCATTTCTTAATAGCAATTTAATATTGTGAGTACTTTCTTATTGTCGTTGTGGATAATGGAAGTAGATTGTAGGACCGAGTAGTAGGCCAATCCTCTTTAACCGAAAGTTGTATTAATTTTTAATTGTTTTTGCAGCACCAGGGAGTAACTAGTAACTATTGTATTTGTGGAAGGTAGAGAATAATATTTGTGTGCGTACAGTAACAAAGCTTTAACATAAAGCTGTTTTACAGATAAAACATTAATATACCGAGTACCAATAAACGAATATACCGAGGGAGCTAGTTCTGGTTGGGACTCTGAAGAAAATTTTTATTAAAGCTTTTTGTGCAATTATAAATCAAAATAGATTTTTGTGTACCTACGAAAATGTTCAGGTATATTTGTTTACAAATTTAAAATATCTTCATCGTTAACCTGCTATTAAACTTGTTTAGAAAAAAAAACCAAACACACTGTAGTACGAAAAAAAACAATATTACTTCATGGACTTTTGAAGATAACCCTGTTAAATTTCCATTGTAATCGGGGCATAGGTAGAGTTAAGGGAATAAGGATGAAAATTTGTGTTTTCTCCTATTTAGGAAAATCAAAATTTAACAAACATCAACGCACAGGTATCTAGGAAACCCATAAATAAAATTTTCATTCACGTTTCAAAAATATATTTAAAAATAAATTATTATTTCACTCATGTTATGCATAGCACATTTACTAGGTTGCGACGTTAAATTTATTTGTTACCTACTGGGCCCTAGTTTAGATGTTGCGATTATACTACTGTGGGTTCAATCTTTTTCTCTCCGTCCCTAATAACAACTGAACTGTCTCCGAGTGTGCATGTATTTTTTTATATTCCTAGCGAGATCGCAAATAATTTGTTTTTGCGATTAATAACTCATTGTGTCGTCTTATCGTATATTAATAATCAAGAAACCGACAAGTGCCGATCCTAACCACATTATCTGATCATGCCTGCGCGAGAGAGTTTTGAACATTAATGTTGGAGAAGCCCAGTACAAGGTAGGTAATTGCACTCATTTTGTATTGGGGTTCAGTGGCAAAGAATATAAAGATAATTCAAATCCGCGAACCAGCAATATTCGAGCGTCAATCAGCTTCTGGCGAGTAGCGTGATCAATACATAATATTTCATTACGTAAATGCAGAGTGTAAGAGTTTGATTTTATGCTACTGATTTTTCTATATTGTGATGATGGATACCAGTTTGAATCCGAAACATGAAAATAATATCCATGTAATACTAAAATAGTAAATTCATAATTTTTTCTATATTTACATTTTTTGTTAACATTTTAGTACATTTCTTATTACAAATATCACTGTGTTTATTGAAACAAAAAATAAGCATGGCCTGGGCGTGGGTATACTAAATTTAAAAGACATTATGAAATTTATGGTGTGAAAGTAAAAATGAAAAGTTACAATCAGGTTTTTTAAAAATCTTTTCTAAAAAAAAGTTGTTTCCACAAGATTAAAAATTAAAATATTTTATAAATAATTAATTCACATTAGTATTAGTATTATATTTTTGTGCAACTACTAAGGTTACTGAATAAAGTGGGATTTCCATGTTAAGGTAATTGGTGACCTGACGAAGTAAAAGGTAAGCCTCAAAGTGTTTACATACAATAATTTATCAGCATTTTTAATAGCGTTTGTATTAAATTCGGAAAAATTTGTACTAAATTCTTGCATTGCCACCGTGTTCACGTAAAGACGAGACATATGACTAGACCTTATAATCTTTTTTAAATAATCCTACGGTTTTAAAAAAGTTTGAATATTTTTATTTTTTGAATAAGTTTTTGGGTCCTTTTTGTTACCAGATATTGAACATTAAGCTATAAAGCCTTTAGAATGCTAATTTGGTATTAAAAATTACCATTTTTGTGATCTACGTTTCATTGAAATTTATATATTATCTAAACGTATCTTCTAATATGCTTAAAAAAACTAATAAAAAAAGTAGGAATTCTTAACATCACAATAGATCTTCACAAGTCACTGACATCAGGAGCTTGCATAAGACCAACCTCCACCTCTAAGACACTCATTTATCAACTTTAAAATACCTAAATTTTGTAAATGGGGTCTAGAATTCCAATCGTTTATGCACTTAGTAGCCGCAAGACGTGTTGTAATCTTGCTCATTTTTATTATTCATATTTATTTTTTTTTAAATATCATTAATACACTAAATGTATTTATCAATTTTTAAAATGAGGAAATAGGGGCTAAATTTATAACTGTCTATGCGCTCTGTAGTTGCAAGACGTCCTGTAATCTAGCTCCTATCTGTTATAATTTTTTATTGATCTTAATTGAAAACGAGGAACTAAAATCCCAACCGTCCATGCACTCTGTAGCTGCAAGACGTACTGGGATATTTATTAATTGTACAGCGCCTTTGAGGTGATTTTCGCAAAAATGGCGCTATATAAATTATCCAACTATATATTTATATATATATATATATAAGAATAAGAATTTGTAGGAATTACTTACACTTTGAATTTATTTTCTTGGTTGGATTTTTCAAAAAGGGACAACCCGCCGACCCTCTATATTAGAGGCTTGTCTGCAAGTGGAATAGAGTGGATATAAAAAAATTAATGAAAGTTATACCCAAACTAATATATAAAGATAAAAAAAAAATTAACCACTTGCGGAATCAAACCTGCGACGCTAGTTTTGCAGTTGGCTGTCTAACCAACTGCGCCAGGGCGCGGCGCCTGACTCGTTGATACAGTTAAGAGTTTTTAATTTGCTGATATTACTTGTGAATCAACAATGCAAACAACTGAATTTTAAAATGCAAAAAGGAATATTTTATTTTTATTTCAATTCATTAATAATTTATTAAAATTGCTTTAAAATAGTTTAACTAATTGCCGCACGGACTTAAAGTATCAAGTTTGAAATACGATAACAGAACGACACAAGTGTGAATTTTTTAGTACTACTTATAAAAATTAATATGTATTCATTTTAAATAAAATTTTAAGCACTTACTTTGTGGTTTGTTACTTAAATAATTTTGTTGATCCATAGAAAGTTACTAATGTAATTTTTGTTCGTTTTTTAGCTTTTTAGTATCATTTTTTCGAATAAAATTTAAATTGAGCTGATAATTTTATATTTTTAAAATTATTATTTCACAATTTTAAGTCTGTTTTTAAAAATAACTAAATAAAGTTACATTACATAAATACATGTTCTATAAATAAATCTTGTAATATTGTTATGTTTTTTCGTAAATTAATTAAAAGTACTTAAACAGCTACTTAAACAATTTAATCAAATGAAGAATAGAAAATACGAAAACAAAATAGGAAATGTAATGAGTCTAAATCAAATAATTTGTAATATAGAATCTATAATTATTTTTGGTTATATTGATTATAATGGAAATTAAAATTAGTTGTTTGAGTTTTTTTTACAACTGTGTAAATAAATACAAAACAAATGAGTTTTTCCAGAACCTCCTTGGGAATATTTAATTTAATTAAGAATAATATGCTTCGTTAATAAATAAAAAAAACATTGAACTCGAGGCTTGTTGCATGGTAGGTAAATCCATTAATAGTTAAACTAGACGGAAAGACTTACAGAAGTTACAAAAAATTCATTTCAAGATAGAAAAAATATTTACGTAAGGTAATAATATAGTAACAAGTAATTATATCTACATAAAACATAAATAACATAGCAAGTTAAAGTTAATACAAAGAAATTAAAAAAAAACAAAATGAATATAATATTAAACGTTTAAATATTGTAAGAAAGAAATATCCAAGGAAAAAAAACTTAAAACTCAATTTCAACTTCCACGTACCTTCTCAAGTAGTAATTTCAATAAAATTATAAACGCGGAAAAAGAAATTGAAATAAAAAAAACAGCTTAACAAAAAAGTATGGTGTGTGGAGAGTAGCGTTGCCAACATTCATCGAGCGATAATCGGTAGATTCTTAAAAATACATCTGTAGATTTCGGCGGATTTATTATCAACCTCAAGATTATTGTTTCCCTAAGACTTAATTATTTTCTACCTCTTAATATATAGGGTAGCTGCTATTCTGTCATAAAAATAACAAGTGCTCAAAATTTTACAGAAAAAAATTTTGCTTGGAATTTCATTTGCAATTGAACATTGGTAGATCGGTAGATTGCTTACGAAATCGGTAGATCTACCAAATAATTGGTAGAGTGGTGGAGGGGGTATTTTTATTGCCTTTATCAGGTTACCTTTATGTTTTTTCGATCCATTATCATTGAACCTTCGTATTAAAAATACACATTAATATCCAGATTCTTTAAATTATACGTATTTTACACTTATGTACAGACACATTTAAACTGACGGAAGTTAGTGATGGATGTTTGCCGTTGGTCATTATCATAATGACACGAACTTCTACAGACATGTATCATGTTATATAGATAAAGATACTATTCAGAAACAAGGTTAAGTACTTACTGTATACATGTCACCTATAAAAAATATTTTATTTGTAATTTACAAATACCTGTAGGAATGCAGGTATGCATGCATACATTTTGAAAAAAACGTAGCAAATCTGACATGTTCATAAAATAAGATTTTGTTTATAAAAATATGAATATGCACTCCTTAGCAATTTTTTGAGTAAAAATTTTACAGTATTTAGAAATATATGACATCCATTTGTCTATTGATAGAATCTATCTGATATTTAAATAGTTTTAATATAATCAATTATTTGATTAATTAACTTAACATTTTCACCACTTTACAAACCGCGTTACATTCACTATTAAACTTTTTTCTTCTTCTATTCTACATCCACACAAGGGGAGCATGTGGTCATCATCAGACGTCTCCAGGAGACTGTATCGCTAGCCAGCACTCTCGTCTCCCCCACGCCAATCCGACGTCCCATAGTTCCGCCGAATTAAGCTGAAAGATCGTCATCGTCTTTAATTCCTTTTATTTATTTTTTTATTTCATCTAGAATTAAACTTTATTTTTTAACAAAAAATATGTAACAAGTAAAACGCAACAGTTAAAGAAAAAAAAACAATTACATATTTCTTAGTTATAATACAATAATGGTTATAGAAGGAGAAAAAATAATAAAACAATAATATGTATAAATATAAGGGAATAAAACTCCTTTGAAAGACTAAAAAACAAGAAATATTTTCTACACGTTTATAGTGCCGATTTGTTTACATGCTATTGGCGGCGATGAATTTCATGGACAGTCAGACGTACAAACATATCCATACTCCAAGATCTAGACATAAGAGAAAGACTAACATCCATATGCGATAAAAGAATCCTGCAGTTGACAAATGCCTACAGAGCGCCACAAGACTGTTCCAGATGGAAGGAGACTGTCCACAGACCAGCCATACCTGGAGTCGGGCGTGATCACCATCCTCAGGCTTGAGGCAAGGATTTAAGTAAGAGAGTTGTATAAAAATGATGGCATTCCTTTCACTCCTGTCCTCTCCGTCCGTTTACTTATATAATTATAATTTTATCGATTAGATGATTTGATTTAAGCTTAGCTATAAATTTATGTGCAAGACTACAGTAAACGATATGATCATAACGTATACACACGTAAGCTAAAGTCAAATAAACATATTTCAAATTCAGTAACCATAATAGGTTTAGTGATGCCTAATTGAATAGTTAATAGTATCTATTAAAATGATTTACAAGTTGTACTGTAAATATTTTACTCTGTTCTTGAATAGCTAGCGGCGAAGTTTCTGGCAAAAGACATGTAAGATAATTGAAAATGTTTATAGATATTCCTATTCGTAACATAACAAACTGTTCTTTAACATCAAAATGGCGATAAAACACAAGTTAATCGAACCATTGCTTCGGTATCTGCAAATGTAAGATGGCGGTGGCGCTGACGGTGTACCGTTTAGAAAGTAATTATAGAGGCAGAAAAGGATATCTCGTGCTAAACGAGCTCTAATGTTTTAGAGTTTAACGAAAAGGAATTAAATTTCTACCATTCCTTCCTAAGATCTCGTTCAATTAGGTATTAGGTGTACTGAAATATACGGAAATCAGGTTTTAAATTCCAAACTTACAACTGCGTAAACTCGCCTAACCTTTTCTCACACAGTGAAATTATGGTGAAAAGCGATTTCAAGTTTTTAATGGTTGTCGTTTCTATTATTTCAAAAAACGGTTTCTTTAAATATTTATTAAATTAGTTTAAATGAGATAATAGTATGTACATATAATAAAAACTGATATTTTCACTATTTTTAAGATCTATATTATATTAGAAAATAATAGTTACACATTTTCTTTTAAACTTTCGTCAAAGAAATATCAGATATTATAAATATTTTTTTCTACTACGTAACACCTTGAATTCTCGATTCATAATCATCCCCGTTTCCACCCCCAGTAGTGCATAGGGCACTGTATTTTTAAACCAAATTTAGCGTAGTTCGATCATCTGTTACATACATCAGTATTACGTTTCAAGAAGCGGTCAAAGAATAATGAAACACGTCAGTTCCAAAAACCTTCATAACCAATAATTTACGTCCACGCTGCCAAGAATCGAACCCAAAACTTCAATAATGGTAAGCGAACACGTTCACCTCTACACAAAGAGGTGAATTTATCTTCACTTGATTTCCTTAGCCAAGATTTTCACCTGAGAGCAGCTATCGAGTCAAAAGCACTCGTCCAAGGCTCTGGACTTTTTCACACATAGAGCTTTATTCTTCATCCGTTGGACACGGAGGATCAAGTAATAGACTAATTAGTGTATATTTCAATTTTTATCATGAAAAATAAATTTGTTGCAATAGTCAAGTATATTTGTAATACATTGCATTGATTTAAATTAATAATAAAAAAAACTATTAAAATCATACGATGTACGAGACGCGTTTCCGCTTCGTATAAATAATTGTGAGACTAATAATCTCGGCAAAGCGCTGGTATTCTACTGCGAGCTGCGATAGGTATCAGTAGCCCGAAGGTATGAATATTTATTCCAAATACTGTCGGCTGACAGTAGCGACTAGGGGGTTGAAAATCCTGGATTTTGGATTCGGCTGCGCCCAGGAAAGTTGCAGTAAAGATCTGAGGACGAAATGGCAGAGTAACCGAACAGAGTAGAGTTAAACGAGAGTATTTATCGTTCTCAATCAATGTTTTATTTTTAACATGTGCGTATATTTATACAGCGTTACGAAATATTAACCTACAGTTTTTCTAAGTATGAGAATCGTACCGGCCCCACTCTTGTCCAGCATTCTTCCAAGTGGCCAACGTAAATAGGTGCCCGCTAGCCAATATAGTTATGTAAAAGCCACGATCCAAAAAAAGGGATTCTTTACAAGTATATTTAAAACAAGTATAAAAAAATATGTATATACCAGCCAACCATCAAAAGACCAATTAGGCACCCCGTATATTGGGGACAATACAGCCCATCCCAAAGCCACGACTTTCCGTAGACCATGAAGGTGAGAGGGCAACCCTCGCAACTCCATTACGCCACTTAAAGACATTTATATATATCCTCCATTGCACAATCATGCGCTGACTAGAGTGGTCGTGAAAGGGCTGCTAGCTTGACACGCTGCGTACAGTTCGTTCTATGTGCGGCAGCGGCCGGTATGGCTCTGAATGTCCGAATTAACGGTGTAGGTTCATACATATTTATTGACTATATATAAGTGATGGATTTAATACAAATAATAATAAATTAAGAATTAAAAATAATAAAAAGAGTAAAGAATAAACATTTGTGTTTTTAATTATTATTTTGATTTATTTCGCAAGTCCTTTGGTGGTGGATGTATTTTTAGATAACACTGAAAACAACATTTCCGAAACTAAAAACTTTTTAACAAAAAATATTTTCTTGTGGAAGAGATAGGGTATGTCGATGACATTTTCTGTATTTTGGCTGGGACAAAACGCCGGTTAAATGCGTTTCTAAAACTTATCAATTCTTTTAACGAAAAAGTAATATTTACTTTAGAAATTCAAAAAGGCAATCAAACAATTTTCTTAGACTTAACATTAATAATCAAAAACAACCAAATAAAATTTAACATATGTCGGAAATCAACATACACAGATACTGTCGGCGATAATTCATCTAATTATCCAATTTTTCACAAGAATTCCTCCTTCCGTTTGATGTTATACCGATTGATTAATTTTTCTTTATCTAAAGGTAATTTGCAATTGAACTTAATACTATTAAACAAATTGCAATAAATAACGGTTACACCGCTAAATCAATTGATATCTTAAAAGTGTAAAAGTAAACATAAACAAACATCGGTAAACAAATTCTTTTATCCCCCTGTAAATGCCAACAAATAAAAAGATAATATTTTTTAATGGAGAAGGATTCTAGTCGTATGTGTAAATAATACGCCAACTAAAATTTCTAAATTTTTACCAAAACGTATTAATGCTTTCAATACTTTTGTACTAAAATTACATTGGAAAAGTACTAATAAATTTTAAAGATAAAAATAATATATGGAACCACTCAGGGGTATACTAATCATAATTACAATATGTGTCTATCAAGGTATTTGGAGAACGTTACGAAGCTGTAATATTCGCATTGAAGAACACATAAGATGTTTGAATACGAGTATGCCAATCATCTCATAAATTTAAATCAAAATTTCAATTGGGATACACGAGTTAAAATTTCACACTCAAATAATAATAAAAAAACTTAAATTAAACAACATGGAGGTGTTTCATATTACAGAGCTTTAAAAAAGAATAGTCTTCTAATAAGTAATCAAATATCTTTTCAATACAGTCAATTTTCAACCTATTAGCCTCCCCCCTTCCAAACTCCTACCCCCACGCATTCTGGAACATATGCCTGAATATTTTTAATTATCTAATTATAGTTCATGTTTGGACATGGCGGTGTTTGCATCGCTTTTAAATATGCATGTAATTTATGTATTTTTAAATAAATACAATGCATACTACGGTGATGGGAAGGGTAAACGTTTGTAGAAGGTTTGATATTACCTAGGATTTTCGTATTAAATAGTGACATAACCACAGCTTACTCACATAAAACGAAGTTTCTCACAGCGGGATCGTCCATTTGCGATTACAAATTAAACAAAAAGCAATAAAAATCAAGAATTTGTTAATCGCCCATAATTTTTCACCACGTTTGTCCTTTATCAGTGACATTTCTTTAATTTTGTCATTTCAATAACTGGTCGGCACGGTTACAGAATTTCTGATCGGATATTTTGACATTTTAAATTATAAAAAAATAGAGTTTTAGTCCCAACACTCATGTATGGAAGAGAAACTTGGAATTGGCATTAGAACGATGAAAGCAGAGTGTATGTGGTCCCACTAATGTGTAGGAAATCAATTCAAATCAATCGTTGAAAACAAAGTTATTTTGATTTATTTTATTATCTTGAATCAACTAATCACTTTTATTTTATTTTTTTTAATTTATCCAAATACATAAAGTAACATTAGAATCATTTTCAGCCAGTTGTGAAAAACCTGTTAAAATGTGGGACTCCCATTGTTAGACCTCTATGATTTGCCTTAATTATTGTGGATTGATATTATTTTTAATCAAATACCTAAACAATCGCAATTTTTAACAAGATGCGATTTCATTTTAAACTTTCCTTACGTACAACAATTTGTTTATTACAAATTCAGTCGTTTCTATAAGTTTTATTTCTGTGTTTATTTGTTTTTTTTTTTTACGATAATTTCCTGACATTTTTATTTGTATTAGAAAAGCGCCGATAAACTTTGATTTATTATAATAACAAAAACACTTTATAGTTTTATTCCACTTTTATTTATAATTTTTTAATTTTTTTTTTACCAGTGACCGGGTTTCGTCGTGACCGACATCGTCAGTCTGACAATTAAAATGCAGTTCCACCAAGAAATGTCAGTCGAAAAACTCAATATATTTTGTTTATTATTAGTTTGGCGCAATCTAGATATGTTTAATGTTTGTATAAATTTGAATAAAAAAAAGGAAAACTGCAAGTTGTAGAGTGAAAAAAGTAAAATGAAATAACTTTTTTTTCCCGTTTTGACCAAAACACAAAAAATATTTAACATTAAACATTTTTTGACTTAATTTTTTCTGATGTATCTGGGCCATAATTAAATAAATGTATGAGTAGGATCTGTGCACACAGTTAAATTCTGTTACATGTATACATAATAGCGAATGCTACACAAACCAATCTTCATTAATGTGTTTATTTTTTGGGTGATATCGTGTGTGCTGAATTTGTTACGACGTTTCGGCTACCAATGCAGGAGCCATTTTCAGGGTAAACTGAATGTTTTGTCGAAAAAAGTGTGTGTTTAAGTGCTAGTAATTTGGACCGCGTTGCAGTCGGCAGTAGGCACATTTCTATTAATTTTTGTAGTATGTAGTGCTGGGAACCATGTTGAGTTTAATTTAAACCCGTCATCTTTGTTTATGTTATTTGGGTGTCTGTGTATTTCAATTGCCTCTTTTATTATTTGTGCACTGTAATTACTGAGTTTATGCTAAATTTTTGGTTCAAATGTGAAAAAATGCAAATCCAACACACACGGTATCACCCAAAAAGAAACATATTAATAACAGTGACCGTAAAAACCTTCGCACCTA